>NC_061523.1:20455000-20720000 GCF_022379125.1 Scophthalmus maximus | reverse complement strand
GGTGTGCCACTCGTACGGGCTGAAGCGGCTGACGAGGAACAGCACGACGCTGACGCCGATGTAGGCGAACACTATGCACATCCAGATCTCGTAGGCGAGCGGGTCCAGGAAGGAGAAGACTCCTGGTTTGGATTTTTGTGGCTTCTTTATCATGATGGAGATCCCCAGAGACATGAAGGGCTTGGAGAAGTCGATCACCTCCTCTCGTACCAAAGTGATGGTCAGGGGAGCCACGGCAATGTCTGCTTTCTATCAGACCAAAGGACAAAAAGAAACAACACTTCATATTTAAGTTGTAAATCAACATTACTCCATGTCGTCCGAGACCTAAACGAATAACTCACCCCATACACCAACTCTCCCACCATCCCATTCCAGATTTTGGTCTCGGCATCTCGGGCTCCATATTTCCCATCCCCCACTATTTTCAATTGATATTTGAAGCCGCAGTGTTTCGCTATCTCCGCCGCCAGATCGACACAGTATCCCTCGTAGCGGTCATTGTCTACGAAAAGGTCAGCGTTCTTTTTCAGCATTACATAGGGAGCTTCCTGAAGGACGGAGACAAGCGCAAAGAAAATACTGTTTTAGCACAAATGGGTTTTAATTACAATACAAAGAAGGCAGCTGACAGCTCAAAGACACTGGGCTCACAGGTCATTATGGATACAAGAGGGCTCTGGTCTTAAACAAAGTCAGGAGGAAATAAGGAGCCTGGTATTATTGTGGCTGCCAATCTGAAGGCAAAATTTCACAGATGCAGTATTTACCAAGATGGTGGTGACTATAACGGTTTTGTTTTCCATTCCTGTTGATTCATTTGCGAACACATCAGATTTGGTAACAGCCATTCTGTCCACCTCATTCCAGTATCCAATCTGTTGGCATAAAAAAGAAATTATTGACGACCGCATGTGTACCAAAAAAATATACAAAACTCAAATTCAAACCATCCACGTTTCAACTTGATTGCATTTTTTAATATGCTCACCTTTACGGGACCATTAGTCTTCAGTTCCATCACATTCACAGAGTAGTTGACTCTCTTGCCGTGTTGATCAAACTGGATGTTTCCCGTCAAGCCTTCCACACGGACCTTAGAGGAACAAAATCAAAATGTTCCTTTTTTATGTCTTACATAATTCATCATAGTGCATTCGACTATAACAGGAAGTTGCTTGTGAGTTAATGTGGTAGAGGACAGTTAGCACAGTTTTTAAAAAAAAAGCTAACTCCTTTTAAATACGTTCCTGCTACAGTGGGGACCCTGACACCCAGGAGATTTTTACAGATGGTATATCGGATGGAATGTGGTGATTGATGAAAAATCTGTGATAGTATTTTAATGAAAGCCAACTGCTGAGAGATAATCACTCAAAACGTTCTGTTTTTGAGTGAACATCTTAGATTAAAAGAGGTATTATCCAAAATAATAATAATACTTGGTACTAGTGACTATTGATTGATTTGTTGTCAAATTGTTCAGCCTTGTCAAGCAACTCATAAAATAAGATGTGAGATGGAAATATTAGTTTAGATTGTTGTTTTGTTTGCATTCTAGACGTGAATGTTTGTGTATTGTCACTGCTTGTTCTCCACCCAACATCCAATACTTTGCATTGTATTGTCGCCTATAATAATACATAATAGTTCAATCAATGTGGATTTGAGTCTGATTTTCCAGCCAGTGTAGAAAAGCATAGATTAAATAATTGACGTTCTCTGCTGCAACAATCCGTGTCGCGATCTGAAATATTTTTGTCTTTCTGCCACTTTGTAGCTCGACGCAGAACCTCTGCAATTATTTTTGAACACCAGGGCACTACCTTTATTGGAGAGGGGAGAAAAAACATGAAGCCACTGACATTTTCACTCTGTCCTTGTAGAAAAGTAGGCAAAATATGATGTCCACTTAATATGGAATAATTAAGGGCCATAAGGACCACACTACACGTATCTTAAATAAACAAAAGATCCTCAAATGTCGGTGAAGAGGTTTGGAAAGCAACATAATTGATTTTGGATGAAATCCTGAATTTCAAGCCTGTTTGATAGATTTATCATCTGCTCTCATCCCCACCCAGTAGCTCCTTTTGTCTTCATCGCGTGGCTTCAGGCAGCTATTCCTCATCTTGTACATGCACATCCAGACTCCCTGGGTATACCGGGCGATGGCATCCATGCCAAGTGCTGATTATTCCTCTGAGATGTTATCGACTGACAACTTCAATCATCACAAAAATCTTATGGCTGGATGCAGATGGTTGCCTCATGGCCAAAACGGTGGAGCACGGGGAACTTTCTCCAAGTTCGGATGGATGAGTCAGAGTGGTAGTGACACAGGGAGAAGAAAAAGGGGAAAGCTTTTGAGGATACTGTCAGTGGGTTGATTGCATGCATTGTTTAAAAATTGCACACAAATTCTAAGGTTAATCTCCTCCTGCAGGTAGTAGCCATCATATGATTTCAGAAGTAAACCTTTTCAGAAAACCAAGAGGTCAGAATAAAAGTCAGAGGCTCTATTGATATTTGTTATCCGTTTCTCTCGACTTAAAAGGCTTCACTTTACTTCACTCTGCCTCAATTCTGACTCGTATTCCAAGTTCAAAATCGCGTGGCCAACACCTGAAAAAACCTCAGAGAAAGATAAAATACACGTTCACTTTGGCCCTGGCCGTCAGGCTTCGTTACCCAGCAGGGGTGAAGCCAATCTTGCCTCGCATCAAAGCTCAGCGGACAGTCTGTCGGCCCTCTGAAGAGCAGCTGTCAGTATAACCGTGTGGTGGGAGGAAGAGAAAAAAAATTCTTTAATCAATCTCTGTGAAGCACTTTCTTGCCATTGTGGCCGTTTTTGTATTTCTTGAGGGAGATCTCCTGTTACCACGGCAACAAGGCTTTGCCAACAAAAGGATCTCTCTCTGTGTGTGTGTGTGTGTGTGTGTGTGTGTGTGTGTGTGTGTGTGTGTGTGTGTGTGTGTGTGTGTGTGTGTGTGTGTGTGTGTGTGTGTGTGTGTGTGTGTGTGTGTGTGTGTGTTTTACCTGTTTCAGTGCTCGCTCGATCTCCACACCCTGAGCCCAGGGCACAGCAGGGTTGGCCAGGCAGTCGCCGTTGTTGGCCCTCCTGGTGAAGTCGATGCGCTGCTTGTGCAGGTAGCGGAAAGCCTCCGTCATCACCTGCACGGCGTCGTAGGTCAACGCAGATGTGTACTAGGACAGGACAATGGGGAGAGATTATGGCGGTAGGATTCACTAAATTATTATTATTATTATTATTTTTCAACAAATACTATGAAAAGACCAGCAAACTTGCTGAAAAGTATTGCTTATGCAGCCAGAGAGAGAGGTTGTATGGGCCGAATATTTCATAAATAATCCTCTTAATTCAACATGTAATTGTATTTACATTGCAAGACTATGAGGAAAAACATATCCTGTAAAAAAACAAACATCTCTTGGGTCAAGGGGAAAATGCACCGTATGTAGGCTTGTGTAGCACTGCGTGAGGATATTTACTGAGCAATGTGTTTAATAATGCACAGAGCGTGTCCATGTGAGTGTAAATTGGGGGGGGGGGGTGCAGAGGGAGACAGAAGTTACCAAGACATTAGAGCAACTCGGGCACATTTAAGTGCTAACAAAGACATTTTCAACCAACCGTCCCACCCCGCCAATAAAGAAAGGAAAAGAAATAGACAAACGTGTGTGTGTGAGTGTTTGCACACACACTTACCCTTATTTTACTGTCAGCACCGGGATACTCCTTTTCCTCCAGGGCTTCCCACCTCTGGTCAAACTTGGACACCAGAGGATCCTCAAAGTCAACAATCTGAAAGCCCGAAACATTGGCACCGCCATACTGGATTTTGGTCAGATCTCCATCAATGAATCCCTGAAAACGTGACAATGAAAATCCCCATTATTGCCTTTGTGATCATTGCATAACAGTACATGGAGTTATAAATGACGGAGATAACACAATTCTTAATAAGTGACGAAGTAGTTTGAACTTACCAGATTGGCTATAATGTAGTGGTAGCCTTTAACATGTCTGCCAATTGTGATGACCTGTAGAAATGAGACACACAAATATAGCAAATTATAAGAAACCACCAAGTCTCAAGCAAACAAGATTTGACTTAATCAAAACCTCTGAATTACTGTAGTTTGACTTCTATACATTTTTTTCCCATTGTAATGCCTTTATGGACAAAATGTGTCACAGTGGGAGATGTCATACACACAATCATACATATAATAATGTCAATATCCAAACCACACAAATCCAAACATAATATATTCAGACATTACAATTTGTCGATCCCAACCCCAACATGGCTGACAGACAGCCCTGGCGGTTATCACAGAAAAAAATAAAGATACTGATGCGTTCGCGGTCACAAATGCTGCTTAACAGAGATACCCAATTCAGTGCCTTACATAAATGACACACCTGAAATTAATCCCTCTGCTTGAGTGGCACCTCCGTTTGTCAGGGCTGCTACTTGAGGCAGATTTGAATAATAATGTCTTGTATATGTTAATGTCTTCGACAAAAAAAAAACTTCCACCTGAACGGAATCGGTTTTCTCCCCCCGGCTGCAGGCACTGATTCAATTCAATATTCGGTTAAAAAGATGTCAGCGTGCTTTAAATGTTCATCGACAAGCATCTCTCGTGGGTAAAAGCTGGAGTAAAGATAACCTGTTCATGTGCATCTGTTTCACCTTTAATTGCAGCTTTGTTTACAGACCCAAACGAACAATTAGTGTAATAATAGTTACAGTGCTTTTCTAAATCCGCTGGACTGCTGGGTCCATGTGACGTTGTTTCTCTAGGTGCTGTATCAAAGGCACATATTTCTGTCCAGTATCACTTTTGCCCTGCAGGGATAATTAAAGGACAATGGGGTTGATTTGATATAATGCCCGAAAACAAATAAGAGGGTTAAAATGAATTGCGCAAAATCTTTATTTTGATTTATTGCAGCCGTCTTGTTTTGGGTTGAGTGTTAACTGAGTTGTGATATACCTAAAGTGAGACTATGTGACTTTTGAAACCTTGTAGGTGAATAATTTCTTGATCAAGTATAACCATACGCAAAATGGGGCTAGTGTTGCCTAAAGTTACTAAACTATAGATCGATATTTCTGTTGAAGGAATCAGTGAATGCACTGATTTTATGACTCTTCCTCACTTTTGTCTCTTGTTTGACTTCATGTAAATGTCACTTTTGGCCTCAAGTCATGCAAAGTTGAAATGGATTCAATTTAACCACATTAATTGATAATCAGAAAGCACAATTTGTCGAGCTGAAACCTGCTGGAATTAATTGAGTGAAAGTGAATGTGTTGCCTAATCTCACATCACACTGCAAAACACAGAATCAAATACAATAAAAAAAAAAAAACTCACATTCACTTACATCTACCAGTCATTAAAAGAAAAACTGTGGTGCGTTGGTAAAATTAGATATATTTTATGGATGAAATGCTTTTGCAAAAAGTCTAAAACATGACAGAAAACACACAACTTACAATAAAATCAAATCCCTCTGCATTCAAATAGCTTCGGAATGAGGGAACTCATATCAGCAAAATAAATACAGGCAGCAATCAGGAGATGTTTCAGCAACAATTCATCATCACATGTTTTGTTTTCATCAGTGTAACTTCTAGAAATATACAGAAGCAAAGCACAAAAGAAAAAAAAAGTGTACAGCATGTGAATTATTATCCTTTCCCTATTTAATTTTTTTTTCATCACTTGTCGCTGCACCACCACTGCAATCTGAAATCCCATTATAACTTGACCAAACCACAATAATCTGCCTCCCTGACAGCAGACGGCTGCTGTACAGTAAGTGCACTATTTGTTCAAACAGCGGAAAAACATGGCAGCAGCATCCACGGTTTCTTTACCTGAACCCAGGTTCACCTAACAGGCTTTAAACAGGCTGAAGTACAGAGCAGTTCCACTTACTGACACGTGAAATACAGGACACAACAACACCACTGAAGCTCCAGTGAGGACTTTTCATACATATATAAGAATTCATGTCAGAATGAGAGTAGCACTGCAGGTTCTCGATACAATACTGCAGGTTCATGAATTTACTCAAATGTTGATGCTCTCACAATTCTGATGCTGCATATATTTCTGCAAAAACCTTTCTGATATCTAGCATATCTAGCAATTCTTCATTCACGTACTGCTGCCCTTACTTAAAATCCACATGGAGTTTTAGAAAATTACTACGTACCGTTCTATAAGTAATGATAAGAACAATTCGCAGCGCACCTGGTCCATGATGTCTTTGACTTTGTCCTGTTCACAGTCCAGGATCACTCGCCTCTCCTTCTTGTTCTCCAGGTCTTGGAAGAGCGAGCGGTAGGCCTCGTCCTTCCTCTCGTCCTTCAGGTTGCCCACGTTGATGGCCGTCACCTGCCACTTCTTCTCCGCCGCCATGTCCAGGACAACCTGTAGCGTCGTCAGGCCTGCAGGATTGATGGGAATGTGGATTCAGGTGCAAACGGGAACTTCACAAAGCAAAGGGTACAGTGATACTAACGGAGCAAAGAGAGTAAGAATGCGAGACAGACACGGATGAACACGGTTCTTTTATCTCTTTTGTGCAGATCGACTGCGTTCACTGTCTGCTTAGTCAAACTCTGTGGAGTTTTGTACAGAAACTCTGCGCCTTATGTAAAGAGCTCATCCCGATGAGTCACAGGAGTTCTGGCGCGAACCCCGACCGACATGTGGGAGGAAAGTGGGTCTAACAAGTCACTTGTCTGCTCCGACAGCAGACATTTCATATCGCTGCTGTGTGACGACGGTGACAAAACAGTCTCTACCCAAAGTCCATTAACTTGCTTGTCTTGGACATTTCAGCTGTGTCATCGATCATTTTCATGGATCTGTAAAGCTTCTTCTTGAACAGTAACAATGTTTGACAACTATAACCAATCTTAATTCGCTGTTCGGCGGAATGTGTTAAAAACCCAAAAAGTTCAGAACAAGCAAATAAGTAAAGCAGGAATTTTGCTGGGGGCCACATGCTGAGCGGGGGATTGCGTTAGTCCAAACAGCTATCTACCGAAGACTGCTTATCCCATTCCTCCTTCCTATACACCATTACCACCCAACTCCGGTGTGGTTGAGTGCTGGTGGGAAGCCAGTGAGGGATGGTGGAGGGAGGAATGGGACGAAGCCACACCTGAGTTGACTGAAACCAGCTATTGATGGACGGTGGACCCCCACACCCCCCCCCCCCCCCCCGTCTTGTTTGCCTGGTTTTGGGAGGATAAAAAACAAAACCTGTAGCAGCTGCCCATCAATCTGAAGTGCAGTCTGTCAAAGGCAAAGCCCCTACAGTCTCCATTTGAATCCATTCATACACTTCTATTCATATCACCCTCTCTATCTCGTTTCACAGCCGGAAAAATCTCTGCTGGTATTGATCCCTGGCCTGCGGAGGGCAGTTGGAGAGCGGTTTGATAAAAGGGTCGAGTGTTTCATTCCGCCTTACCACAGCGAAGTGAATTACAGATGTAATCAATTTCATGCGACACTGCGGCGGTTTTATGGCGGCGCGGAGGAAAATGGAGGCTTGCAGTTTTATCTGAATGAGCTATACATCACAATTACAGTGAGGGTCGTTATGGTCTGGTAAAATATGACTGTTTGATCAATGCTTATTAAATGAGATAATTGGAATTCGGGGTGATTTACAATGACGATGATGCAAGGACATCAGCAAAATGTAAAGGTGAACGTTGATTCTCCAGTAAGTGTGATTAAGGTTGAATTATATACTTTGATGATTGGTCTCTTTGGCATGACTGCCACTGTGTCAGGCATGTGATCGTAATGTGGCTCTTTAGGTTGTCAATGTTTCTTAACGTCATTGCAAATTGCTTTTTATACCAAAGTGATTTTTTTTTCCTTTTCTAATTTCACACTTTTTAAAATCGTATTTGCATTATTCTTTAGAAAAACCTCTGAAATAGCAGCGTCATCAGTGTTTTACATGAGCATGCATAGCCGGGCGGCTAGTTGTGACTGATGTATGGCTCGGCAAAGGTAATGCCAACACAGTTTCAAATGAAAGAAAGTTGTCTATTGACCAAAATATACGCAAACATATATTTAACTTCATTTGAACAAGGCTTCCACTTCTGCTGCAGTTTAAAGATAAAATAAAATTCCCCTCCCCTTGTCAATAGTTTAACCAGTGTTCAAAATTAGGGCACAAGATAACCATAGCAACAGTGTTTTTCCCCCCTTCAGGTAGAATTCAAGTGATGAAACGCACCTAACCACGAGTGAAAATAGCTGCAAGCAAACTTTTCAAAAATAGATGAAGATTGGATAATGTTTTTCTTCTTGACCGTGGTACAGTCAGACACCTTCAGCGCGGGCAAAGATGTTTGAAAAATGCAATCACTTGCCCGTATTGAATTACGTCGGATTCACTTTTTAGAAGATATTGCCACGCCACGCGTCACTGCCTCTGCTTACACAAATCTAATGTTGTGGCGCTCTCTCTCCAATATGCTGCATATATGAATCGGGGGAATTATCTATTTATCTCTGCCGGGGAACCTTGAGACAACCTTACTATGAAAGAAAAAAAATCTCTGTTGTCGTGCTAAATCCTGAACTCACGTGGAGACTTGGCTCCTCTGATTTCCTCTGCAGCCCACAGATAGCTTGGTTTACCATCGCTTCTGTTTAGGATGAAACATATGTTGTGTCCTGGCTCGCAGCCTCCGTTGTGTCAGCCGTGTAAAAAGGCACGGCGCAAGTATTACGCCGGAGAACAAAGATGATGTGTGACCCCCCCCCGCCCCCAAATTGGCCAGGGGAGACTAAGAAGACGTGAACTTTAGTTTGCAGAGCAACGTGACGTTATTCGCCACATTAACATGTAGCAAATGAGAACAGTTTTGCTTGTGAGTGGGATTATTTCTCCGCTCTCTGTCATCGCAGATGCAGCATTGACCGCAAAAGCTTAACTCGGTGCTCATTGATCAAAACCATCTCAATGAGTTGATGTAAGGGAATGTGCGGGCATTTGCATAATATCATGCAAAACTATTCAAATGAGGCAAGAAAAAATGCTCATAAATAATGCATATGGAGGAAAGTAGTTCAATACCTACAAATGCAGCTTCATATTAGCAATAATCTCTTATCTTTAAGGTATTACTTCCTAACTCATCCATTATTATGGTAAAGGTCCAACAGCCTTCCCCAAGGCATACGTGTCCGCTTCCTGCATAATACCAATTGAAGCACCCACTTAAATAAATTGGTTAAGTGCTGGTTATAGGTTTTCTTTTCTTATATAACAAAGACAGCAGAACAGTTCTCCATTAAGGAAATAATTCAAATCTGCAATAATTATTTGCCTCGGGAATTAAGATACTCTCATGAATTATTTAATTGTTTGAATTTGTCCAAAGAAATTCCAATAGCTAAAGGCCTGAATGTTGTAGAACGTGCTAATTAAAGCAAACGGAACATTTGAATGAATTCATAGAGGGTCAGTAAAAGTAAGAATAAATATGAATAAAATGAGAAAACCTGCTATGCGGTTTTTGTCATGACAACAGTGATATTTCAGTATGTAAACGTTATTACAATTATATAAAACCCTCTGGATACCCAAATGATAACATTTAATCATTCTGCATAGAAAACGATCTGTTTCAGTTGTTTGATTACATGTTTCATTGCATTTTGTTTTCCCACTTGGGGTCGACAGAAGGATGTTCTAAAAACAAAATGGATCTCTTACCACCTTTGAGTTTACTGAACAAACTTTTAGCAAACAACTTCTCATTTGCAAACCGAGCCGGTTCAGAGCATCATACGCATACATTTGGAATTATGAGTCTGTGCACCTGATGAGTGTAAACCTTGTCCCCTTTAACTCCATTTAGCTGCAACACTGTGTGTGTGTGTGTGTGTGTGTGTGTGTGTGTGTGTGTGTGTGTGTGTGTGTGTGTGTGTGTGTGTGTGTGTGTGTGTGTGTGTGTGTGTGTGTGTGTGTGTGTGTGTGTGTGTGTGTGTGTGTGTGTGTGTGTGTGTGTGTGTGTGTGTGTGTGTGTGTGTGTGCACCAGCTAACCATCAGGGCTCCGACTGCAGCTGTTGCCACTGGCTACGGGAAAAACCATCTCAATCCAGATGAGCATTTTAGCTCCGTACAGAAATAATCTGCGTCCATACCAACACACGTACAACAGACATGTACATGCCAGTATATACTTGCAAAACAGCATCAGTGACTAGATAACACCAAATCAGGATTCCAAAGGAAATCCCAATTTCTTTCTGTCCATACTTAAAAGACACCCCGGAGTTTTCAAACTTGAACAGGTCCGGAAGCGTTTCGCAAAGTCTCCAAAACTGATGCGTTTAAAACTAAAACCCATTAGTGTGGAAGAAACCTACAGCGGCGTTCAGTGAGCCATAGGAATGCAAAGAAGAACAGTCAGAGAGCTTATCTGCGCCGCATACTGTACATACAGTACATCCATGATCTGAACTTACACACTGACAGCAGCTGACAATGTCGGTGTTGGTTCAACCACGAGTCTCAATATTCCAATAAAAATTATCATAACTATTCTCTCCCAAGACACACACACACACGCACACATACACACACACACCCTCCCATCCCTAACCAACCCTCCTCAGTCACTTACGATCTCTCGCTCTCCCTCTCGGTCTCTCTCTCCACTCTTTGGTTGCCATGGGAATGAGTGGATCACACTGACCTAATTAGACAGCCATGCAATGATGAAATATGCACAACAAGCTCTCTATTGCCACCGCGGACGTAAGGTAGCGACAGCAGGTCAGTGTGAGGACAATCGAAAACCAGCTGGTTGAAACCTGCCCTCTGATTTTTTTCTTTTTTTGGGGGGGGGGGGTATTTGATCCATCAGTCAGAGGAGGGTGGCGGACTGGGAACGCTTGACGTATGAAGAGAAAGTGGAGCAAGCGGAAAGAGATGTGTGGGGATGGGTACTGGGAGAGATAAAGCAGAGGGGGGGTGGATGAAGAGAAGGCAGAGCATGTGTTCCAGGGGGGAAACGTGCAGTGGGAGAGTTTATGAGAGTAAAACAGACTAAAAAAAAGAAATGCTCTTAATCCTGCTGAAGCTGTTGGCACTACGGCGTCGTGTATAGACGGCAGCAATCCCACTCCTCTGAGCAGATCCCATTCCTCTTATTCATATTAAGCCAGCACATCATTTAAATGTTCTTGTAAGAAGTCATCTTTGGGCATTCATCAGGTATGGTTCCAAACTTTTTGATGATCACAAAACTCCTCTCATAAATAAAAATAATGACACATTTTCATTCTACAATGAGAAGTAAAAAAGGGGGGGGGGCTTAAGAATCGGAAAGCCGAGCATCCCTTTTAGACAGAAAAGAAAGGAACTGACACGGCAGCAGGATGCTGTTGAGGTCTTAATTCTATTCTTTCGTTGCAGCGGCAGTATTAATATGGATGTGAACTCTATCTGGAGAAGAGATTTCCTTTTTTTCAGCCCCCGATGGTCCCCGCAGGAGGCGGCAGCACTGTTCTCCGAGGGTACAAGTCACTGAATCACAATTAGCGGACGCCACTGCGACACGAGTTACATGACAAAGCAAAGTGAGATAACTCACAATTAGAAAATTGTGCGTTCTTCAGCCCCTTTGCTGTTATCTTTTTACACTCAAGTATATTTTGTCCGCTATATTACACTGCCACAGTGTGTGATATTCAATCTCACATGTTGCCAGATCATTTAGAAAACTAGCATCCAGGCTTATGAAACATGTCCTATGGGTTGAACCATGTTGATAATTACTGTAAGAGAAATGTCTGTTTAAAAAAAATATTCTAATTTAATTTCCAGATTTTCGACACTATCAGCGTCTAATAGAAAAGAATGGCTTATGAAAGGGATGAAAGGGTAGAAACAGGATAGATTTGAATATGAAGTAAGTCTGGATATTACAGTTGGAGGGTTGATACATTATTATCTTTGACTGCTATGCAGAAATTCATACCATGGTCTCATCCAGGATTGAAATTACAGGTGCACACATTCCGTAAAAAAGCACACATTCCACAGAAGAGGGACATCTTAATGATTTTTTTGTATTTACTGTAAACGGGCAGACTGATCAATGAGTGCTGTTTATCGCCGAGCACTCTTTTCCGTGAAGCATCTACAAATCGTGTTGGGGCAGGTTCGTATATGACAGGGTGATTGACAACAGGAGGCTGGCGGCGCTTGACACTGAGAAAGTGCTCTTGACCAGAGAAATCACCGTCTTAAATCCTACAATCACCCGTTTGTGTGCGTGTGTGTGCGCGTGTGTGAGCACCACTCAGCCCCAGTGACCCGGAGGTCAACGGTACGAGACTAGGTAGCTCCCCAGTGAGAGTGTGAGTTCACCGTTTGATTGTGAGGCAGTGCAGGGCTGAAAAAGGACATAAATGTTCAACAAACCCTTCACATACCCTGGGATTTTTCAATTTCCATGGTTTTTTTTGAATAAAAATACCTTTTTATTACGGTTGTCATTCTTCGGAAAATATCAAATCAGAACGAAAACTAGGGAAAAAAACAAAAGATACTGTATATTATGTTCTCAAATGTTGTTATACCATTCACATTTTGTGGTAAGGCTTCAAAATGTGCTATTTCTTATATTTCAAAAGTTTCCCTCCTGATCTGAAGGTATTTGGGGATTTGGGGCGATTTGCTGCAGATACTGTTGTTCTCTCTGTGTACAATAACAAAATATTCTTTAACTACATATATCAATGAAAAAAATATCAAAGGCAACCAATGACAGATCCAATTTTCTATATAAACTCTATTTGAGGTATATGCTACGCGTTTAGGTTTGATTAAAACAGGACAGTCAGACGCATGTGAGACTGACCGCTAGGCCTGTCACATAACTACTTTTTGTTACGCAATATATATTGTCCCAGAAATGATTGCAATTAATAATATTATCGTCATTTTAAGACTATTTTTTGTTACTAAACCATGTGTGCTTGCCGTATAGTTCTATTGGACATTGCGGGTGCAAGTCCTACACGATATGTGTCGCTCCTGAGAGAAATGTTATCCAAAGTTTCGACTTGCGTTTAGCGCCACATTAGGCCTTTAGAAAAATTCTAATAATTTTCTGACATTTTATAGACCAAACCAGGAGAAGATTAAACATACGACGAGGACAGACGAGAGGACAGAAGCAGCCGGACTTGCTGGACTGTTGTTGACGTTCATTCTTATGTCGACAAACACGCATTTAGACACAATGGCTGTTATTGAGCTATCGTTAAGTCGATAAGGTAATTATTGTGACAGGCCTGCCGACCGCTGCCTTCTGTGTAGACACAAGCCTCACAACATTGGTGGGTGTTGTAATATTTCTCTGGTTAAATCGTAAAATCTTCGATAACTAACCGCAGACAGGATTGCAGACGGAAAGGTCAACGTTTGAGCTGTGAAGCATCGTGGGTTCATGTCATGACCACGGCCAGAGTGTGGAGGTCCACGCCTGCAGGGCGCACCACCTCTACTGTGTCGAAGAGGACTCTGACTGCCCCTCTTCCATTTGATATTACATGACACACAAAAGGTGCTAGAGATGATTGTGTATGACAAGCCATTTGCCCTGAACCAAAATGCCCTTTACATTGCTTCACCTGAACTACCACGTATATGCCTACAGTACGTTTCGCTTATGACCACAGTTTAAGCGGGAATTGACTGGTTTTAAAAAGCCTTTGCATAAATTCAACCCACTGTCTGTTGCAACAGAAGTGGCAGAATTCTTTTGTCTTCACAAATGGCAATAGCCAATGTCTTGTTAAAATGGGAAAAAAAGGAGTCATTTGATCAAGTTTAGACTTTGTATTGGGAACATAAAAACAGATCAGTTGACAGCAGCCTTTGTAAAATAAGTAATTTCAAGATTCCAACGCTGGGGACAACTCATTGGGGGAGTCAGAACTGGAAATGAATACAACAGTGTAAAAGTCTTACCTCGATCGCTGTCATACAGATAGGCAAACTTGTCCCACTTGTAGTACTCGATGAGGCTGAGGAGTGGCCCCTTGATATCCGGTCTCATCTGGATGATGAACTGCTGATTCCCGTCCAGGGGGAAGCTGGGCGTGATGAAGGAGACGTGGAGCGTGCCACAGAATGACGTGATGGTGTTGACGGACTTCTTGTCGTAGAACCCGAAGATGGCGTACACTCCTCTGGAGAACTGCGAACAGACTGAAAAAAAGAGGACAGAGGTATGTCAGTGGGTAAGGGTCTCTGTAGAGACACTGAGATTTTTTCCTTTCAGAAAACACTCTGCAATGACTCATAACAATGTATAAATCCAAGACCTTTATGACGATCCTTTATTGCACATTAGTGCCATGCAGGGCTATTGAGGGACATCTTCTCCAGTTTCTCTTTCAGCTGATGAATGGATAGCTTTCCATAACCTGCGCCAGGGGACTGCTTGTATTCAACAGCCAAAGATCCACTGAACACCAGTTACTATGTGAAACTTTTATGAGTTGATCTCTGATATAGTTGGGGGTGACTTGATGTTGAGTATGGGCTCATCATATGTGATATCAGTTTGTGCTCCACCGTGTCTTCTGTTTGAATTCTGCTCAGGCGGAAACCATTTCAGGCTTCTCCTATGAGAATACGTTGCAAGGAACACACAGTCTGCTACAGTCCGCTGCGAAGATGTGTCCACTGTGGATTAATACATCTTCTCTGGACGCCATTAAACTTGAATGGTTCTCCTTGTTATGATCATTTTTTTGGGGGTATGCGTTTAAGATGGCAAGATTATTTCTACTACACCATCACATTGTTGACTTCAAAATCACCTTTCTTCAATAATTCATGACCCGTGCATGGAAAACAAACAGAACCTTTGCTGGCCTCTGACATTCATTGTGCACAGATTACAAAATGGTACTGTGGACCGCCGGTAAACACAACACTGGACGTCTAAATAATCCTGAGGTTGCAGGGCTGTTTCTCTAACATTGCACCGGGGTCAGCAGATTGGCATGTTACTTGTAAATGTGTATTGATCAAATGTAAGTTAATCAGGCATATTGACTTGGACACGTGTGCCCTCCAAAGTAATTAATCTAATGAGGTATTTCCTCTTCCACGATATAACAGAAATGACCTGCTGACGGAGGGAAATGGAATCCGTACGTCAGATATTACCTAGCATGGCAGGCTAAGACAGCTACGTTCGATCAAATGGAAACGTTCAAGGCGTAAAGGGGACATTAAGGAACGTCTGCTGTGGTCTTAGCAACATGGGGAATGAGGAAATGCTATCAACGGATTCACCAAGACGCTTCCGTCATCAATCTTTACGTTGAGAGGGTGTTTTGGAAAAAGGTTGATTCAATTCCCGCTTCAAGGATTCACATACAGTGATTATTTACAGCAACTTTCTTGTGCTGCTAAGCAACGTGCGTCTTCATTAGCCAAACCTGGGTCGAAAATTGACAACGAATAAAGCAACTTGACATACCCAGTTTATATTCAGTCTTATATAGGGGTAAGTGATTCATCACGTTTTGCAAACCGCTCACCAGTATTAAATAGGATGCTATATGCTAATCCTATCACAGGTCACTAGCTAGTGTGACAGATTGCTAAACAACGACATTGAGAGGAGGTTAGCTAACTATCTAAAATAGCGAATTATGCCCACATAATTTAAATGCAATTAAAGGGGCAGTAAGCGATTTTGGAGAAAGCTTGTTTCTCTTTTTGTTGTTGTTGTTGTGATTTTACCGCTCGGGCATGGGAGTCTGACGCCCTAACAAAGCCCAAACCGTGGAGTTGCAGCACCGACCAGGACTGTGCCAAAAAAAAACAAGATTTTTTTTATATTTATAAATATTCGCAGATTTTTACAAAACTTGAATTGCTTCAGAATAACTTACTGCCCCTTTAAGTGCGTATCTCCTCCAGCGTTAGCGTGCACCAGAGAGCTACGTGAGTTGTGTGTACCAACAACAACCTTCGGTAGAAACCAATACCCCAGGGAAAGAGGGTGTATGAGTTTTTCATGAATAATGTCTATCATAATTTTTTTTTTAAATGTGTTTGACATAATTAACTGCATAGGGTCTATTAGAAAAAATAATTGTTCAAAAATAAACAGATTTCAAAGAGGACCACGCCTCGTAGTGGGTAGAAAACTGATCATATCTGAATTGTAAAAAGGAGTGAAATTATAGATGAATTTGGCAATTATGAATTTGGTAAATATGGAATAATAATAGATTTTTAATATAAACTTAGCAGCTACTTTTCTAAGTCTACCAGGGACGAGTTAGAATAGTTGACTGCTTTACTCAGGCACACAAAGCGATGTATAGAGAGTCAGTGAGTGTTACTCATTCACTTTAAACTTTGAGTTTTCTACCCAGCCGAGAGTCTTCAAACCATTCGCCCCCATAATCAAAAGACATCCTCCCCTTCCTGGAGGCTACTTTAGCCCCATGCTGCCTTTTATGCTGCAAACTTCCAAAACATGCAAAGCTCATCAAGAACAGGCCAAAATACGCGAGGCCAGGGCCCCGGCTTTCATCTGCCGCCAGTGATTCGGGTGATTCCAAAATCTGAACCGATCCATCAACTCGCACAATGAAATGTTCCTCACAGACAAACCGTCGAGGGTGTTCCATCAGTCTCAGGCACTGTTCCTAATCTTTTCAGCAGATGACCTCGCTGATCTCATCTCACTTAAGTCTTGATGGGAGTTAAAAGAGCTGGAGTTTTGACTGTCACAATCTGAACTGGAAATGGATTTCATCCAATTCTTATACGAAGTGAAATGGACTGAAAAATCCCTCACAAAAGGGGTTGGTCCTGATGAAAATACTGATAATACTGTATAGTTCTTGGTCCATACAAAAGTTTTGGACAATGTAGAAACTCAGTTCTTCGCAAAATCCATACGTGCATATCCTTTCTATCACCCTGGACTCCCCAGCCTCTTTCAGGATTTCAGATCATCAACTGTCGCTGATGAAATAGATGCCATTTTTCTTTGTATGCTCATGTCATTTTGTGCTGTAGAGCATGAGAATGATGGGACTTATAGCTCCCTCTATGTGCCAAGCAAAGCTGACATTTGTGTTCAGATGAAGGGAAAACGATCCTGTCATCATCGTGGCATCATAAAATAAACTGTATTCCCACACTCCGCGCCGCCATCCCCCGAAGCGAATGCAGCTGTAGAGTTCCTCCGTGTCACGTCTGTGTATTGTCATGTTTTCTAAGGCCGTCTTCGCTGACACTCCCTCGCTGGTGAGCTCGGCGAGTTTGCCCCCGGATTAAAACTCTCTGAGCTCATGCCAAGAGACTGGATCTCCCCGTGACTGTGCCGCGGCTTATGCCGGAGCAGAACGCTTTGACAACATGTTACTCTTATTACCCCAGTGTGCTAATTCACATCCAGAAGCAATGCACCACTTTCCTCCGTGCGGCGACCGTTCACAGAGGGGTTTTTTCTTTTCTTTTCCTGGGCTCCGGAACGTGACACAGCAGAAGAACGAATACGTTTTTTAAATGGGTGAGACGTCTGCATGTGCTGCTTCAATAAAGGAACTTAGAAATGTTTAACTACAGAAGAAAAAGCCTGCCACAAACAGTAACTCTCAGAAACAGTGAGGATTGTGGGGGGGAAAGAAGCCATTAAGCCTCTGTCACATCTGACTGCTTTTCAATGAATCCAGGGAGTTTTTCCGGCCCCTGAAACCCTCTGAACAGAGAGAGAGAGCGAGGACTGAACCACTGGGTTAATCTTTTTATTTCTAGTTTTGAGGAGGTCGCCCTAATTGACCACCACGAGCAAAAATGCTTCTCACTGTTATAAATTCAGTATCTATTCCGTTCGAAAAGATTAAATGGAAGAAGAAGAAAAAATGCAGTCGCCT
The DNA here is from genome assembly GCF_022379125.1 of Scophthalmus maximus. NCBI lineage: Eukaryota > Metazoa > Chordata > Actinopteri > Pleuronectiformes > Scophthalmidae > Scophthalmus > Scophthalmus maximus. Next base: position 20,701,981 of record NC_061523.1, on the reverse strand, counting down.
TAGTCTGGGGAATGTTCATGTGAGATAAACACACGGTCGATTTGGGAACATGTAATCCCGACATTGTAGCCGCAGACAATAGTGCACAGCGCATAACACTGCTCGTGCATTGTCTGTCTGTGTTCGGTCGTGGGTGTGTGAGAGAATTTCCTCTTTAAAATGTTTAATTCTTTCATCGACACGCCGGCGGTGTGGAAGGAATGAGCCTGTTGTGAAAGGGCAATGTCAAACATATACAACCCCCTGAGGTGAATGCTGTAGAACAGGAGCAGGAGAAACGATCATTATCTATATCACTGTGGATGGAGAATAGATTTCACAGCACTTTATACGCCGGAGTTGTTGCAAAGATCATAACTGCTCCGACATTCTACGAGCTCTTCGCTGACGGCCTTGGTTTCTGCCACCTCGCCGCCTTCAGATCAACGCGTTCAAATGTGCCCTGATGAACGCGGCAGCCTCGAACGCACCACGCGCCACAAAGACTTGGGATCCGCCATCGTCGACTTCCTGATCTTCAGGCTGCATTACATGTCAACAGGCGCCCGTTGAGGTCGACAATGCTGACGAACGCATATGTTTTACATCAACATCTAGGCACAGCTTACAAGTTAAATAGATCCCTCTCTCTATCTTAACACACACATGGAGCGATAGGATGTTAGCCTTGGCTAGGTATGCAGTTTTGGCTATACACATTTTTAATGTTATTATTATATATTAATCATCTATGGCAATTTGATGGTAGTTGATTGATTTGATATAAAAAAGCAATACATTTTAAATTGTTTACAAAGTTGTTGTGATGACAATTGTAAATGTGATCAAGATTATACCTATTTATCTTCGGCTGGGGTAGAAAAAAAAGGAGTTGATTAAGCTGTTAAATTAAGTATTTAAAATTAATTCAGTTCATTTTTGTAGTGCCATAATCACGACATACATTTACTCAAAGCACTGTTGAGACCATGGAATATTTTAAAGAGACTAGTCAACTGTAATGGACATTGTTTCACAATAAAAGTCTTGTTAAGGTTTTCTTTCCAGTGCACGCTAGAAGGCTTTTAATTTGAAATGTCATGGTTGAGTTTGTTTTAACAGCGTACCGCCGTAGATTTAACAGGGCAAATCCTGTTACCTTCTGCAACTGAGGTAAATAAAGGCTCCAGTCCCTATGTGAGGAGATGCTGGCGATGTTCGTTGACTTGTCTTGGTGTCTGGATGATGTCAGCGTTCTGGGCAAAACGTAGCCTCTGTTGATTATTGGTGCTACAAATGTCTGGGCCCTCCGCGGACACTGTGCGGTCGTCAGCCGGCTCTAATCAGCTCATTACCACGAGGATGTTAAATCTGTCGCAGCCGTGACTCTGGCACCGCGTTTCACCTTCCGAGGAGAAGGTGTACCCTGTGAAATATATATTTAGTCCGCCCCAATTAGCTGACCTCCTTTTTTCGCCGCTGCGGCGCCGAAAGGTATCTCTCCGGCCGCTCCGCCGCTGTTTACGTTACTGCTCCGTCACTGGTCACAGATTCGATTTGCCTCGATTGCATGCAAATAAAACATCCAGGCTCAGATGGACATTGATTTGAATTGTGAAAAGCCATTGTGAAATTACAATAATTAAGGATACTGGTTATATTTGTTACTTTAATGATTTTAAGTCTGTCTGAATGACACCCAAACACTTACACCGAGGTTTGATTAAAATAAAATTATAATAAAGGCCACTATGATATTCATATTTTCAATAGGTTTGAATATAAAGGGGGATCATGCCATATTCAGGGCGTAAAACATTTGCAAAGTACTCTGATTATCATATCATAAAAAACAGTGCACTGATGTAATGGCAGAGGAAAAGTTTAGCAACATAACTCTTTTTTTTTATGTGGAGCAAGTTATAATAAGCAACAGAGGGGGACATCCGTTAAATCGACAGCGGACAAGATATCTTATGTTTAATAGATAACCAGCAGTGCATGTGAGAGAATGAGAGTGAGAGAGAGAAAATGAATCAGTCTCTCACACACACACACACACACACACACACACACACACATATTATGTCACCGCGGTGACAATCATCATCAGTCCAGTCACAGCTAACAGAACTGCCTGTTAGATGTCGCGCCCTCTCCGACACCCGTGTCCTCACCACGGAGAAGCGGCCTCGGGACTTTTAGGGGCTTTTTTACGTAAAGCTGATCTGTCACCAGTTAGCGAGGCAGCTCGAAGCCACCACCTCGCCTGTCGGAGCAACGCGAGCACATTTGTCACTGATACAGTAGCCGCGAGGGGAAGAATTTGACCTTGCACATCTCCCCAAAAAGAACTGGACTAAGTCAAGGTTTTATCCGTGCCCTCCACTTCAACTTATCTTACTGGTCCCAAAAAAACCTAATTTGAGAGATGTTTAATTTATGTTTAAGGTACGTTTACAGCAACCAAATAGTTTAGATGAGGGATAAATTCATATCAGTACCCGTCCCGTCTCTTTCCAAAAGAGAATGGAAAGACGAAAGTGATAAAGTATTCATGCTTTCTTCACCCACCAACATCTCAGACCCTCTCGCTACAAGTTTTTGCAATTTGCATTTGTCTATAGACCAAAATAGCAACCTCTTCCCTCAGAAATCATATTCATCTCCAACTAAAAAAACATAAAGCTGATTTTGGTTTTTTCCACTAAACATATCTGCAAAAAAGTTCATTGACCTTATAAAGGTCGTTAAGTTGTAGCTGACCAAACTAAAATTTACCTGCACATACAAAACCAAGTCAATGCTTAATGCAACTGCTCCTTGACATTGTCAAATCTATTGTGGACGGTACGGTACATGGAGCTGATTGTACTTATAATCACCAGCACTGCAAGGCAGCAGACGCCTTTTTCAAATATATATATAATTATATATATGTTTTCAGTCCTGTTTGTCGGTGAAGCAAGGGCAACACAAAGATGCTTTCAAAACCTTTGTATTTCTAAATGTTCTCGTAAAAACTCTTCTTTATATATCTATATATATTTGAATCCTTATCATTATGCCTCAGAAATAGACAATGGACAGACACGGTTCTGACGCAAGAACCATTAAAGTATTTTCATCTTTTCTTCCGGTCTCAATTAAAAACACTGTTAAGCCCCCAGTCGAATTCCTATCCACACGATTCCCAAAGGATTTCTTTAGGTTAAAGGATTAATGGAAGACTCAATGTGCAAAAAAAAAAAAACACACTTAATGTAAAAGCAAAACTATTCATCAATAAGCAGTCAAATTTGTGTTGGCAGTGTTTTATATCTTCTAACAGTTTTGTCTGCTTTTTCACAAAGGCACGATCCGGGTTTCATTCCCTCTGTAGACGGTTGCCAGGGTAACATATTCCAGCCATGTTCTCTCTACCCTCCAGAAAAAAAACCACACCATCGTCTTATGTAGTGTAGAGGCTTTAAATGTCATATTTTTTCTTTATTCCTTCAAAGCAAAAGAGGGAATCAGCCAAATGGCTTCGATTCACTGCTGCACAGTTCCACTTGTTTCCAGGCATTTTTCTCAAAGTTACCACACATCCAAAGATGCAGGAAGAGTTCTCACATTTTAAAGGGGGTTATAAAAAATTCAAACATCCCATAAAACCGAACAAAGTTGCGTCTGAGAAATCTCGTCTTGGTTTGAAATTCTTTCATCTGCTAAATTAAACGGCGCGTACGTGCTGCGCAGCACCGAGAGGCTGTTGCCTGGGCGACAGCTCCCAGTCACGCTCTCGAGCGGCCCGATGTAGGAAGACTTCTGGGAGGTGTCGCTGTGGGCCAGCGAGGCACACTGGGAGGTGTTTGGGGGGGGGGGTTTTGTCCGCCTTTGAGCAGCTCTTCCGGCAGCTGCTCTGTAGAAGAACAGTACGGCTCAGTTCTTATCAACTCCCGATTCCTCCCCCTCCCCTCCCCTCCCCCCTCGCCTCGTCTCTCCGTGTCTCCGTCCCTCCCACTCGCTCTTCTCCTTTTGTTTCGCTGACCTGTTTCCTGGAGGCTTTTCTGACGGCCGTGGACGGAGGATGTAGCTTTCTCAAGGACAGAACTCTATGAACTTCTGGATGCTTTAGCATGTAGCTGAAAGGAGGGCCGGGGGGGGGGGGCTCGGAAACTACAGGAACAGCTCATCCATGCCAGTTATTGACAAATCAGTATCCGTGACTGCTGCTTAACGCTATAACTAACAATGTACTCGACAGAATTTTGAATCAATAAGATTCAAAAAGTGGACGTGCATGTGTGCTGCAGAATTGCTGCCCGTTAAAACCTTCAACCAGTGTTTAAAAGATTCATCTTACACGTCCGTAAACGGACTGCGTAGTGCAAAGAAACACAAGTATCTATCCAACATGAGATAACCAAACCTTTGGTTTCTAGGTAACAACTAATCTTGACAAAAAATTAAGCAAAATTCCAGCACGTAGCAGCGTTCCATCTCACTTGTAGCTTATTCACAATCGTTATGCATTGCCTTTTTACAATATCTTTAAAACATCCCCCTATAAAACACTGCCTCCCTCCAAGATCTGAACAGAGGGAAGCACTGTGTTGTGCTGTGCCGTGATGTGTTGCTGCGCACCGGCACACATCCAGAGGAGCACAATACACAATTCTCCAGCCGTATTGATTCCGCGAAAGCCGGGCCTCATAGATCACACGCGGCTGCTTTGTTCGAAATTCCGACCGCCTCCTGTAATAATAATAAAAAAATGTTTGCATCCCCTGACCTTTCGTGCAAATACAAAAGCAGAACCGCGGCTCCGCGTTCTAATGATCTCGGAAGCCGCCGGAGCAAAATCAGTTACATCTCTCTAGAAAACGCAGCTCCATCCGGCATCCGGGGGAGCAGCTGCCATAGCAACCAGACAGCCAGTGTTTTGCTGAAGATGAGGAGCGGGGGATCAACTCAAAAGAGGTGAAGCAAAAGGGAAGAGGCATTAATGCTCATGATCCTGTGCTGGATGAGACTTGAATATATCACAAGCGTAGGTGCACTAAACCATGTTTCACCCTCTTCTCTTCCTCATTAGTGAAACCATACAGTACAGAGGGGGTGATGGAGCAATGATATATTCCATCTATGAGGCATCACCTCTCAGCTCTCAGGGCTGCGCGAGATGGCCTCAAGTCTCTCATCAGCTCACCATTCGCGCTTGACCCCTGACCCGTCCCCTCTTCTTTGACCCTTCAGTTCATCAATCTGCCCGTGACCTTCATTCAACCAAGCATCGAGCATCTCTTTCAATCAAATGCGAGGCGGAAGAAGGGCGGAGTAAAACTAAAGGTGAATTCACATTTGGTGATCCTTGTGTCTGCACCTCAAACAGTCGGGTGTGGGCCTCGTCTTTCTCTCTTTGGTCGAAATCGGAAAAGCTCAAGGAGAAGGAGGGATTATGTCCTTGTGAGAAGCTTTGTTACGACACGTCGGCGCAAGACGTGCCCGCTCGCAGCGCCGCTGACGCACTGTAGCACTCGGAAAAGTTGCAAAGTAAGAAAGACAAAAACAGTATTTCTTGGATGAGGGGAACTCAGAGCCTCAGATTGATGATGTGATACGGCACCGTTGTACTGATGGAATTCAGGCTGTTTGAGATTCAAATTTCACAGTTTCTCTTGACAAAGTACTGACAAAACAAGAGAAAATAAGAAATAGTCTGTTGCTTGAATTAGCTTGTTTTTTAAAAAATGTTATAGGCCTTCGTACATCTGCAGTTCCGCTCAATCAAGGCTGTGGCCCCTTATTGATAATGTGAGTAATACTAAACTACTGTATACTATACTATACTATACTGTCCAGGGAAACCCAGGATACAACGTGATTAAAGATACAGTATGCGGATGTCAAAAAAGCTGATGATGAGACGCACGCTGTGATCAGCACGATCACATCCTACGGGGGGGAAGAGAAGAGAGCGTCTCCTGAGAGCGGCTCCATCTTTCACACACAGTGTCCCCCTGGAAACAACACTTTTGACATTGTGTCTTTCCGCCAGAGCTTTACACTCTCTGAACCGGTGTCAGTGACAAAGTCTCATGTTAAAAAAAACTAACGGTGGAGATTACAAAAAAAAAATCTTGCCGCCGCAAAAGGGAGCGAGCGGGCGTTGCGACCTTCCGGGGGCCTTGGTCCAACGGAGTAGAAGGAGCATTAGGAAGTGAAAGATTGAGGTTGCGGCTGCAGCTGCAGCCCTCTCGTGGGATTTGATGCCTTCCCCCTTTTCTCTGGGGGATTTTCATGCAAATTTTTTATCCCCCCCCCCCGCCCCTCCTTTGATAAACACCCCTCTTACACAGAAGGTTGTGTTGCCGTGAAGACATGACACCAAATAGAACTTGTTACAGTGAAAGAACACAAACCGGTTTGCGCTCGGCAGCAAATGTGTCCGCTTGGCTTCAAAAAGCCAACACTTTGAATGGTGTGGCAGTCTATTAGCGTATTAAAATGCTATTGAGGTCATGATACGGTGGAGATTGCGAGGGGCTATGAATGGTTTTGCTCTCCACAGATGTGTCTCCCTAATTACGTTGAGTCCGACCGTCAGAAATGGTTTTTGGATAATCGATTGGCAACGAGTCGGCATCATGATTTTTTTTTTACGGAGAGAAGAGACTGATCTCCAGTATATATATATATATTTTTTTTTTAAAAGCACATATGTTGTAAATACAAGCAGGTTATTACAGCCCATAGATACATTCTATTGTTAGAGGACCTCCATTGGCTGTAGTGATTAGGACAGGAGCAAAGGATTTAGGTTATGTAGTAAACAGAGCGATGAAGTCGATGAAGGTATAGGAGGAGGAGGAGGTTTGCTCGATTTGATTGGTTTGACAAAAGCACTGAACTTTCAAACACGACACGGCTGTTCGTTCACCGAGTGACGCCAACAGTGGACATTGTGTCTTTTAACTTTGACCCACAGCTTTATATATCATGATCTTTACAAGTCGGTCCACTGCTTCCGTCCAGACCATAATGGTTCCCAGAGGACGAAGCTTTCTGACTTTTGTGATGCCTTGACTTTTTCTTCTGGCATTAAGGTTTCTTATGTTTTGAGTTGTCCTTTTTTATTTTTTTCGTGAATTTACTCTACAGAGATGAAATTCGGTCCGGAAACTTCCCGAGAGAAGTGATTGCAACCCCGTCATCAGGCCAAAATCTCAATTTGTACCATTCATTGGTTTACGACCAAACGGCTGCAAAACTAATGTCTAAAGTAATGTTAAGATTAGGGCTGCAACTAACGATTGTTTTCACTGTCGATCAATCTGTGGATTATTTTCCCGATTAATCGATTAGTTGTTTCATCCATAAAATGGTGAAAAATGTCGACCGTGTTTCCCAAAACCCCAAGATGAAGTTTTGTTTCGTCCACACACCAAAGTTATCCAGTTCACTGTCACAGAGGAGCAAAGAAATCAGAAAATATTCACATTTCAGAAGCTGAAATCAGAGAATTTGGACTTTTCGCCCCATAAAAACTACTTCGATCGATTATCAAAATAGTTGCCAATTAATTAAGTAGTCGGTTACCAATCGATTAATCGATTAACTGTTGCCGCACTAGTGAAGATAAGAGCATGAACGTGGCGAACTTAGCAGCTGCATTGACCATAAAGTGCATTTGCATTAGCTGATCTACTAGCTGAAAAAGAACATGATAATAACTAGAGCAGAACTGGGAGAGAAAATGATGCGCCGGCATATTTGGATGTAGCATTAACAACATTAATTGGATGTAGCGCTTTTAGCGCGACTTCCTTGTGGCGAGGAAAAAGGTGGAAAGAGAAATTATCAGATCTTTCATCCCGACGTTGAGGTGCGAAAGAGATTGTGAGACCTTGTGAACTGCGGGTCCCCAACACAAAACTCTAAAACCGTCCCGTGCACGAGCGACCACGCCCCCCCCCCCGGCCCCCCGCCTCTTCTCCAGCGTTGACACAGGCCGCAGACAGCTGCGGACCGTCTGCAGTCGCCTGCTGCGTCATCACGCTCCGACTGCCTGTCGACTGCCTCGGCGTGGACACAGCTGAAGATATCTGCGAGTGTGAGTGTGTGTATATGTATGTGTCTCCCACAGACACCTGTCACGCACAGAGATCTCGCCTGCCCGGGGACTCGGGGGCTGACTTCGCTTTTGTGCTCTCTCTCTCCCTCTGTCTCTCTCTCGCCGTGACTCATTGTGTTTCTTTTTCCTTATCCGCCTCTAATTGTCCATGTCATTGTCTGTTTAATGGGTTTTTGTTTGGCAGCTACTTACATACTTGGCCGTCCTTGTGGTCAATCCCTCTCCGGGATCGATTTTTACTCGTGGGAGCTTGACCCGATCTTATCCCGAAAACCCTGCAGGGGCCGACGCCGCCGAGCATACTCTACTTTCATATTAGCTTTAGGGCGTTGTCATATGCTGTTTGTTAATAATCATACTTTTTGTCCGTCATTGCTGTCACAAAGTATCATTTTGTCAATGATTCATCTGCTCAAAAAAACCTGGGGATTCAGTTCCTATGCTTACTCACTACAACTACTACAATTGAATATTGGCATTTGTAATATACCACTAGCGGTAAGTCTTTTCCCTTTGTCTGTGAAGTTGGTCAAAAACCATAAACACAGAGGAACATAAAAAAACATCCCAAGCCAAATAGGAAAACTTGTTTCCAACCTCCGAACTCCTTCCAGACTCGACTGAATCCTTCCATCATTCACCTACTGTATGAGATAAACACCCACCGGGGCGAGGGGATTTATTTAAATCAATAAAGTGTATTTTTTTATAATAGTTAAATAGTGTCACATGTTTGAAGGAGCAGTATCCAAATGCAGGTAAGGGAAAGGGAGTATTTAATAACTAAGGTAGCGAAATACAGACTTACTGTCCAACTCTCCAAAAACTCAAATCCAATACAACAACTGCATGATAGGATTATTGAAATTCAGTTATAGTTTTTGGTGTTTTCAGTCGCCCCATCTCACCACCTATGTGAAGAATGTCTAGGGGCACCACCGGTCACATTGTGAACCACCTAAGATTCCTTTAACCCGGGACAAACATCATCACAGAGCCAGAGAGACTTTCGTGAATGCTCAGAACTCATCTGTGACGCGTTTCCTGCATCGGAGGCCGTTTCAACTTTAACTTTACAGTCGCCGAAGGACAAAATCAAACATAAAAAAACATAATAAAATGAAACACTAAAAGCCCCAACACAAGCAGAATACATTAAAAACAACACTGATTATCAGTGACAGTATAACTTAGAAACTAGGGAGAACCCAGCCACCATGTTAAGACTCAAAATTTGAGTACACACATGTACAGCGACAGTACTTTGCAGAGGCCGTACTTAAAGAATGTTGGAAGTTATTATGTGAAATCTAGGAAACAAAAAAGAAAAGAAACCCGAAAGTGAAATGACCAACGCAAATTTCCTGTAATATTCCCGCATTGGCCGACAATATGGAAACTGTAATATCAGCTTATACCCTCTGATGCATAAGCAAATACTCGCCGTAATTATAGAGAATGTAACTGACAAGACAGCAGCTGCCGAGATGTGCTGGCTACGATCCAACCGAGGCCTTTTTGTTCAAGCAGGAAAACCGTCGGGGGGAACAAGTTCGTAGGAGAGCACAATAACTCTGTCTACGATACGGACCGTGCGCCACGGACCCCCCCCCCCCCCCCCCCCGCTGAAAACGCAAAGCAAATGTGTGCAGGGGACCACAGCCTCTAAATGAAGAGGACAAAGTGAGCTCGGGTTAAGAGACGGGGACAGGGCGGTGGTGATTTACTGGGCTGTTTGCGGTGCAGGTTTTACTGAGATACAAACAAGGTTCAGACCGGAGCGAGGTGAGCGTCAACACTACACAGAATCAGACATTATCCCTGGATGGATTTTTGGGTCGTATAGTGCTGAACATTTCACCCTGCGTCTCTATTTTCGTGCACAAGATGTTAAAGACGTCCTCCATCCTGTTTTCACAGCATGATGAATATTGAAAACCCAACTTATCAGAAACGTGTAACACAATCAGTGTGCTGTATTAAAAGTGTACTTTGATTTTTTTTTTTTGTTTTTTAAAGGTTCCATGTCCCATCTGCTAACACGGAGGAGGTGGGGGGGGGGGGGGGGGGGGGGGGGGGGGGGGGGGTTATGCTGCCAGCCACCAGGGGGCGATCCAGATGTTTTGGCTTCACCTTTGGCAGCTGTCACGTCCAACTTTATACACAGTCTATGGTCGGTATACTTACATTTTTCTTGTTAATACAGTAGTTTAGTATCCTGCCTGTCTAAAAAGTCAGAAAAGGCAGTGCAATATATAGATATATATATATATATCTATATATTCCTTGATTGTATTCACATTCAGCCTGAGTCGTCCTGCCCTTTTCCTTCACTGTTACATTTACATCTTGCTCAGTGAGACTTGACATTACAACAGACACGGACATGTCTGTCTGTTCACTGCCCCTTTGCTCTGCTCATCACACGACTCTGTCCTCTTATTTTCATTCATCATTTCCTATTTCTTAATCTTCCCCTTTGTCTCTCTCTCTCTCTCTCTCTCTCTCTCTCACACACACACACACACACACACACACACATACACACAGTGAAATACGTTTGACAAGAACATCCCCCGTGAGACCAGACAGGGCGACCGGATCAAATCTTAGTCTTCAGTTCTCCGTCTCTGCGCGCTAATAAAGCGTCTCTCTTCACCAGAAAAAGGTTGTTCGGCGAATTAAAGAAAAATCCACTTAACTCTCAGTTAATTCAACTTTGAGTTGATTTGACAAATATTTGAGTCAGTTTTATTAAGACCTGCACAAAAGAGTTTTCCTGAAGACGTGTGGAACAGTTTTCCTATGATATAAATTAATAATTGATTTGCCTTTTTTTGTCTCTGTTTTGCTTTACAAGTGTGCACAAGTTTGGATTTTAATTAATTACTGTTTTCTAATTTGAGATTTATTCAAACTCCTTACAGATGAAAACCGGAATTATGGCTAAAAAACTCGTTGTTCCATTTATTTTCATTTTTTTTATATATTTCAACAAGATTACAGTGAGACTTGCACCAACCTATTAACAATAAATCTACATTTTTAGGGGTGGTGACCCAATGGCACAAATCTTGTAAATTTCTGACCACCTGTAAACAATATCTTTACATACGTATACACTATTTATATGTATCTAAATGACGTTCTTCGTCATATCAGTGACGAACTGTACGTGGCACAGCCAGCTGATCTGTAATCATTCTCGCGACCCTGCGTCTCCAGGACACAGTACCTGGCTGTTGTGATGGATCTCGCCTCCGCCACAGCAACGGCCAAATTGTGCTGTCGGCGTTGATGTTGTTGTCACTGTATACAAGCTTTTGTGGCGTGATAAAAGAAAAAAGAAAAACGCTGCGGGAAAATGGACGAGTTGTTTTTAGTCTTTTAGATGAAAGATACGAGAGGGGACATCGAGATAAAGGGCCACGGATAAGCCTCAGATGCGTGTTTTAAAGATAAGGATCGGGGCTGTGCGGCGGCAATCTGTGGATCTTTATTCGCAAAACCCAAAGAAATGTAAAAAATAAAAAAATGTCCTCAGTCGCACTAATGCAGAGACACTGGACTGGTACTTTCGCCGGAGAGAAATCTGTTTACTGTGCTAACGTACGTGAAGAAATGAAAGATTGAACAAACCACAACTCTGTTCTGGGGTCATTTTTCTGTGCTACTTGCTCGCTCAGCTAAAGGATGGAGTCATCCGTGGCGATGCGCGCCTGTTCGGAGACTCCATACATCATCATCACTTCCTTATAATCTAACCATAAAGCAAGAAGACCTCTCTCTGTCTGTATGTACAGTATGTGTCCGGCATATCTCAAGAGCCGTTGATCTTATCGGCATCACACTTGGTACGTTGTACTGTGAAGGGGCCCAAGGACGTTTGGTGTCGAATTTGGTGCAATTTGTTTCACGCGATATATTTAATATTATTAAATGGACTTCTGTGCAGTAGCGGTGGGCGGGGGAAGCGTGCCTTAACAGGGAAACTGGGGACCGAGTTTAACATGTCTTCTTCTACGTCCGCAGTCTGCGTTTATCCACAGGCCGACGCTCATCCGCAACAGTTCACTTCAACCAAACCAAATTATCGACTCTATAAATGCTGGTGGTTATGTCAGATTAGGAGCCTAATGTGCCCATCTCCGGCATTAAGTAAGTAAGTTAGCAAGTATATTTGATATAATAATAACCTTTCAGAGCAGGTCACAAAGCGCTTTACAAGAAAAGCATACAATGATAAGATTAAAGAATGAAAGACAAATAGAAATTGCAGAAAAGTAGGCCAGTTTGAATAATTGAGTTTTGAGCTTCTTTTTTTTTTAAATGCATTGACAGGTGCTCTATAAGTTATAACAAGAACCTTAAAGCGAATTCTGAATTTAATAGGAAGCCAGTGTAGAGAATATAGAATGGGTGTGATGTGGGTGATTTTGATGGATCCAGTCAGGAGTCTTGCAGCAGCATATTTGGACCATTTATAAGCAGCCAAGAGATGATTTGCTGAGGCAGGTGAATAAAGAGAATCGCAGTAATCGAGTCAGGACGAAATAAATGCACGGATGATCATCTCGAGTTCAGGTTTTGATACAATATGGGTCGGTTTTTGCGATCTTTCTTAAATGAAATAGACAAGAAGGGGTTAGGGATTTGACGTGTTGCTCAGAATGTATAGTCTGATCAAAAAACGACGCCAAGGTTTTCGGAGAGTGGATTTTTTTGGCTGGAGAAAGAGACCCCATACACTGGGAGATCTTGGACGTGATGTTGTCATAATAAGGACCTCCGTTTTATCTGCATTTAACTGTAAATATGACGAGACGTACAGTTGAATATCATCTGCATAGAATGACCTAAAGGAAGCGTGTACAGAGCAAACAGAGCCCTGAGGCGTTACTGAATGACGCAAGCATTTCATGGCAGGTGTATTGCACAGAGCCTAAAGCACAGTGTCAAGTGTCAAGTTGTTCGTACAAACACACAATACCACAAGCCAAAGAATTGTACTAGCGCTGCTATTACTTTCAACAGCAGTTGGTTTAAATAACCAAAACAGTAGAAGATGGTTTCATTTGTTTGGTGCTGTTCTGTATCCCAACCTACTGTATTTCACCGTGACAACTAAAGGGAGGAGGAAACGCAGGTGAAATTCACTGTAATAACTCACTCTTGACCCTGTTTGAAAATATATCTTATAAATATATCTATCTTGACTCAAGGTTTGCTCAGTAGCTGTTTGCATTTTTCTTCCTAAAACTACATTTCGTGCTCTTCGTGAGTGGATGAAGTTGACCGATCACTTGAAGTCAACTCAGGATTAAATATTATACCAGATTAATGAAAAATCAATTTGTTTGATGAATAAGTCGTGTTTATGTTTGGATTTGCAATCACACTGCAAACAAAAGTCGCTCTTCTAGTCAGAAAACAAGTTTTTGTAAATTCATTTACCGTGTGAAAACCTGGTGATCTACCTCAGCCGGTCTATTTTGCCATTTAAAGGTCCAATTGAGGCTTTTTGAGATGCGCCAGCCACCACTCGCTGAAGGACAAAATCCTCCTGACTAGTTTATGGTAGAAACATGTTTGAGCCATGTTGCCTCGGAGGCACCGAGCAAACTGGTACACGAGACAGAGGGCGACTTCCAGCTGAGAGACTTTTCGAGCCGAGCCGTAACTGGTGCCATCGCTGTCTTGTGTGTTTTTTGAGGACAGAGTGATAAGGGCTCGGGTTGGGGGCTGTATTCAGGGCAAGCGGAGCTCCGCAGAGGGTTCTCTAGCCTCATTTTCTGACCGGCCGGCTCCCAGGCCTATTTAATATTTCACAGCTCCCTCCGAAATGGAGGGAGAATGCTCTTAATTAAGTGTGAACAATAAATAAATTGGCTATAACCAATGCTCTCCACCACACGAAATATGGTCGGCTTTCGGCTTTTGATCATGCAGCAAGGTCTCGCACACGTAGAGAGAGATTCACAGTGCGATCTAATTTCTGTATTAAAGGAAAAGTCTATTCACACGAAAGATGCGCTTACACTGTAATCATCGACCGGTAGTAAATCGTTTAGGATGATGGAGGATGACGCGTGTCTCTGGTTTTTTTGGTGTAACACAAAAGTTGTCAAAGAAGGTCACAGGCTGCACTAACTTCTGGAGACTGATTAATCGGATGTTCGCGAAAGATTTTTTTTTTGGGGGGAGAATACTGTGTTGAACAACTCCGCAGATCGCTTCGGTCATTTAACCTTGTCGGGGTCTCAGAGGTGGCGATATTCTAGGAAGTCTGAAATGAGATTCTCTTAAATTTATTGCTTTGGGGTGGATAGTACACACCGATGTAGCCGCACACACACACACACACACACACACACACACACACACACACACACACACATGCTGTCAGAGTGACTCCCCTGGTCTTGGCAGCCAACGCAGGCCTGTCCAGATGAACTGTTATTGATGGAGAGATGTATCATCCTCCCTCCCACTGTCTCTGACACGCTGCCTTGATGGAGTATGTTGCTGCTGCTGCTGATGCACGGGCCGAGTACGACCAGAGTGTGGCGCGTCTGTAGGTCACAGATCCATCTGTCCATCTGTATCCGTCTGTACTGAATCACATGAATCACATCGGCTTGGCAGGGAAAGGGGATAAATAAAAGACTAACATCGAACCAATAGGAGTTTATAAAATAGCGGATATGATCTGCTAGACTATGACAGAATACATTTGAAAATTGATGAAATAGTTTGTGCCAACTTGTGGTGCTTACATATTTTAGAACTCTAAAGCGCTACAGACACAGTTCAGTTGGGCTGTATGGATATTCTGCACAGATGTACTTCAAATATGTCATTAAAATATCTTAATACTTTGGATTGCAAATGTGTGAGGGGCGAAGCTGCATCTCCGTTTCTGTACTTCACGTCAACCAAAGTGTATTTACATTTTCCCCCTCGTGTTTCCCTCCATAATTAAAAGACAAATCGCCATCACCGGATCCAGAGCAGGAAGCTCACACCTGACAAAGCTCCTCCACATTTAGCCGCGGCAGCTCCCTGTAGAGACGACGTGGGCGAGGAGGAGTCCAAGCGGGGGGGGGAGAGAAAGCTTATAAAAACCCTGTCGTTGTAACGGTTTAGCGTTTTGAAAGCTGCAGCTTCGGCCTCAGTATTTCTCCTTTTATTCTCCGCCGTGTGCCGTCTCTTAAAGTGCATTTTAACAAAAGGCAGAGTGGTGGTGGTGTAAACACACTGTAATTACAGATGGAGGGCGGACTGTGAGGCAGGCTGCCATCTACCGGCTTAAAAGCAGACCCCCCCCCCACCACCACCACCACCACCTCCCCTCATCCCAGCCACCCTCACCCCCCCCGGCCTTCCAGCGCCAACTCAAGTCGTCCGTGGCAGGAGGTAGACGGAATTCTCATGCATCCAACACGTACATGTCCACGCATTCATCCTGATAGTGTGCATGGTTATGACTGGATGGGAGCATTTTTTTTCTTTTTTAAAGATGACCCCAGACGTCCGTCAGCCGGAACCATCATGCAGCAGCTCCATTCAGTTGACTACTCGCACACTCAGTACTTTGCTCGACCAAATTGTTAGCGCAAAGCTTTTACGAGGCTTACATACACTCGGATGATTTGATAGATTAAATGAAGCCAACTCTCATCATTTGGCTCATGTATTACAAATAAAAAACTGTCCCTTTTCCCACCGACGCTCTACATGCTGCTCTTTGTGTTCACCTCAAGATCATCCAGAAGGGATACGTTTATTATCGCACACCGTGACTGGCGCCTCACGTGAATTTAGAACTTTCCTTTGTTCTTCTTCCTCAGAAAAGGATGAAAGTGATTCAATTTTGTGTCGCCCTCATCCTTCCAGCTCGGTGGTGGTGTCTCCCCTCGCCGGCGAAACATTTCACCAAACAGCCTCTGCTTTGTCACGCCGGGAGTCTTTCTTCTGCTCTCATGGCAATATATCCAGAACGACTCCGGTGCTATGGTACTGCATGAAAACACACCGCCCCGTCCATCTCATCCAGCCCCACGGCTTTTCTGGAACAGGTGCAGAGTCGGAACACTTTACTGAATCACACTAATGTTATTGATCAGGCGACATTCTAGCGGTAAAATGGTAAAATGGTGAAATCCGACTAACGGTAAATGAATCAGGTTGTAGGAGAACTCCTACAGACTGGGATAACAGAGCTAATTGTTTGCAAGAAACTTTGTTGGATAAGTTTGGACCTGATCCGGAGTCATACCTTCGTAAAAAGATCAGTCAGTCAAACACACATCGCAACAAATTCTTCAGTCTCATCGTGTACTTTGTTTTTTTCAGTATATGGTTACATAGAAACCAATGTCGTCGTGACGTGTGGACGTGGAGCCCGACCCTCGTGTCTGTGTGTGTGAGGCCGTCGCGCGCACTGAAGCTCTCCCCGAGCAGGACGCTTTCATATGGTAACGAAAATCGATTGGGCCGATGCGCGCACCAATCAGAGGCGTTTGATTTATGTTTTTAAAGGGACTGTTGAGGGGAGCAGTCGCCTGGCAACCGCCCTAATGAAATGTGGGAGCCGAGGCTGTTAAAAAAAAAGAAGAAAAAAAACTGAGAGACCCCAGCCTCCTGCTGCCGGCGGCTGGTCCAGAGACAACGGTCGGCATCTCGATGCTTTGTGGTGAAAGAGAAGTGACTGGTCCAAGTCTGATCGAGGGGGGGGGGGGCTGCTGGAAGTGATGGAGTTGGATGCGAGTCGTGATTTCGGGGCTCCATCAAAAAGAACCTACAGTCCGACTGCCGGTCATCTATAGATGGCACCTTCTCATGAATCCTCCCTCGTGTCTCGCTCGTCGCTGTGAATCTATAATAGCGGAGGAGGAGTCTTCCACAAGGAAGCCGACAACGGAGGAGCACCGGGGAGAAAAGACGTGACATCCGTTCACACTGGGTAGATGAAGACGAGAGAACGAGAAGAAAAAAAACCCCAACATGTCCACCTCGGCAAGTTCTCATCTCATTTGTTTCCTCGCCATCCTTCTCGAAACGTGAGACGGGGCAATGCACAATGACTGAGGCGAGGACATATTGATTCCACTTGCTTTCTTCTTTTTAACGAGCAAAGGGAGAGAACAGTCAAATGTCTGAATCGGTCACGAACACGTCGATTCTTATTCGAATCAGATCCGATTACCCCCCCCCCCCACCCACTCCCCTCCACGAGGATGAAAAGAATAACTCGGATGGACATATAAATAAAATGCATGTTTGCAGTGTCGTCCTGACTGATCCCCGAATCTGACGGAATGAGAATGGGATGGATGTGACTGACTGTTACTGTGGAAACCAACTTTCCATCCTCCCGCCCACGCGAATCGCGCTCTTTCATCCTCAACTCCACCCGGCAGCGCAGAATATTGAGAAGACAGCTCGGGTGATCTCCACCATCTCCATGGTGACCGATACATGTAGCCCATGTACACCCCCCCCCCCCCCCCCCCCCCCCCCCCAAAAAAAAGAAAAACTCAAAGAAACAACATGGGAATAGATAAACCAATGGATGACATGGCGCACTCGAGGGGAAGCTCGTGTTCATTCACTGAAAGAGGAGAGGGATGTGTTTCTTGTCACTTACAACAGTTGGTCACGGCGAAACTGTTCGCCACTTCCAGATTGTCGATGTGAGGCGTCAGTCTGAATTCCGAAGTGCCAAACTGAACCATTCCTATCCGAAACGCGCTGTACTCTTGGTCCGCGCCCCTCGGAAAGAGTCCCCCTGGAGGCGACAACACATCACAAATTACACTCGAGACACAAATGTGCCAAGAGATAAGAAGACATTTGCCAAGCCCAATTTCTTTTCTTCTTCTTCTTCTTCTTCGCCTTCTTTTTCGCATTTTACGCACAGCGTCTTCGCCTTTCCACCCAAGTGGGAACTGATGGATATACATGTGTATAGAGATACGTACCGATCTGGACACTGGGCGAGCCTCCGAGCGCGCATCCCCATAAAACCAGCAGGACCGAAACGGATAAATTCACTATCTTGTCCATGTCCACGGTCTGTAGGTGTCCACATCCACCAAAGGGGAAGACGAGCCTTGGTATATTCCTCGTTCCTCTCCGGAAGGTGTTAGATCCGACTCATAGTGGAGACCTTTCAGCCTTGGAGGGGAGGAATCAAAAAAAAAAAGAATACTAGTAATTTTGCGGTGAGAAGAGATTAATTTTTCCTTGCAGGTGGCCACCAGCAAGTGGAGGAATTGTCGCCTGCACTGTACAGGGTCTGCTGCTGTCTGTTCTTCCTCCTCCTCTGAACGCGCGGGGACACTGCGCGTCTCCGCTCGGCGCGCCTGAGACCCCCCCCCCCCCCCCTTTTTTCAGCATCACACCCACAAGTGAGGAATGTTAATGAGGAAAAAAAGAAAAAGGGGCGAAGAGACCCGAGAGGAGCCGAGTGCGTGAGCGCGCCACACTCTCTCAGCTATACGTGGAACAATTGGGTCCAGAAGAGGCTTCTGCGTGAGCAGCACGTGAAATCCTGAAACACATGATGATTCATAACATCCTGCACGGGGGTCATCACATGTCTGCAGCTCTTTTAATATTTCTGATGCTTGTCACTGGCAGTACAGGAATCAAAAACAATTTGCAGTGGACTGATTCGTCTTGTAATCCCCCCCCCCCCCCAACCTTGACTCGTCTGAACGTTCTGTCCCCGCAATAAGCAAATATTAGTGTCAATATAGGCTTATAATGTCACATTTTACATGCGAGTAGCAAAAGAGCACCTTCATATATTGGTTGGTATTGTTTATTGAGTCTACAACCGGGGCTGCACGCTGGTGAAGGCACTGTCGCCTCACAGCGAGAAGGTTCTGGGTTCGAGTCCCGGTTCAAACCAACCAGGGCCTCTCTGTGTGGAGTTTGCATGTTCTACCCCGTGTGTGCGTGGGTTCTCTCCGGGTTCTCCGGCTTCCTCCCACAGTCCAGAGACATGCAGAATGGGGTCAGGTTCATTGGAGACTGTAAATTGACCGTAGGTGTGAATGTGAGAGTGAATGGTTGTCTGGTTCTGTATGTGGCCCCCCCACCGCGACCCCCAAGTGGAATAAGGGGTAGACAATGGATGGAGTCTACAATTATTGGAACTATTCTGTTGGTCGTTTTCTTGATTCTGTTTTTTGATTGAGCGCCAGAAAACAGTGAAATGTTGCATTTCTCTTTCATGTGACCTACAGTCCAGAACCCCACCAAAAATTAGAATGAAATAAAAGATAATTTCAAGAGGTAAAATCGGTGTGAGCTGTGGATCTTGACCTATGAGGTTATTGGTAACTTAACCGCAGCAGCAGCAGCTTTATCTCATATTTATGGCATCAAAAATGAGGGAAAAGCATTATTTTCTTTCTGATTCATAAGTGAGTCAGTCTGCTGAATATACTTTAGGTCATGATCATAAGAGACTATACAGTTTGATTCAAAACGCTGATTTTTGAGCAAGTGGAAGTAGAAATCCTCTCCTTCCTTACAATTTGACGGTCAGAGTTGATTCTTGAGATGATAAGACGAGTCTCGTCTCTGGGAGGAAGATCGCGTTCAGACTCGTGGATCCGATGGTTCGCAACACAATTCCAGTATGAGACAAGAGTTATCTCATGAGAAACAGGTTTTTGTAATTGTTGAATGTAAGAAAAGTGCACGCGCATGGGATGGACAGCTTTTGATTGAGATGTTGAAATGTTTTTGGTCATTTGGAAAAACACAGTGAACCGTTTCTTACTGACCAAACTCATCAAGTGCGTCAGCTGGAGGCCGTCGCTCATGCCCATCAGGAATAACCATCACACGGATCTGCCCTTTGACTTGGATCTGTTGCGCTTGATTTCCATCCTCTGCATACAAATCCAATGCATAATCTTTGGCTCGCTTGTATATATATATATATATATATATATTTATATATAGGTGCCATTTTTTTGAAACGCTGTTAAAGGGAGAAGAGTCGCCTCACAGCCAACAGGAGGGTAAATGGCAACGTCGTCGTCCTGGTTTTGTGATATTGCATATCTCGGCCACGCGCGGACAGATGTGTATTAATCACTGGACCGTGTCAGATGGCAGCCAGGGAGCCAACAAATGAGGCTGAGAGCGATGGGGGAGCGGAGGCAGTTAGGAGCAACGCGGTGTGCAGCATTTCAGCACCACGGACAGCACGTCACATTAACGCAGGCTCCTGTGCCAAAAGAAGAAGAGGAAAAAAAAACCTCTGCAGACATGCGAGAGGGAATTCTGGTTCAACCCGTTTTTCTTGGCTGTGGCCATCTTTACTATTGGTAAATGAAACGAAGGGACAAGGAGATACTAGAGAAAAAACACAAGTGGTGGAATGTGCAGGCAGTTTGTGAAGTTGAAAGAGAAAGTCCATCATGTCTGATTCTGCATGTTACGTAAAACAACGTGTCAAGAAAGAAAAACTGCCGGTTAAAAGGTGGTTTCAAATATAAAGTTTTTAATCCTCAAATATGAAAAATCCCATTACTAAATAAACAACAACCAAAAGCCTCAAATGTTATTCATTGAGAGTTTTACATTTAAAACTACAAAACATAATTTTGGTGTATGGCCACAATAACAAACAGTGTTTTATGTCTTTAAAAAAAACCAACTATGAGATGTATTGACAGCATTGGTAAAATGAACAACCATCACAAGAGCCGTCTCAAATGTCGCCCAGCTCTGATTGGTGCACACGAAGTACGTGATCAATACAGAAATCATTCAAATCTCCCAATTTTCAGCATAATACTTTATTTTTCTTTCTCAGCTCACTCACCTCTGGGGAGAAGCTTGATCCTAAATCTATTTATTATTGATTGGAAACTTTATTTGTCACATCCATGTCGCATGATTGATTGTAGACACGTTGTTTTTAAGATGACCTGCTGTACACTGACTTCCCAAGGTGACATTTCATTGCATTTAACTAGAATTCATCACATGGAACTATACTAACTGAACAATGACTGTATTCCCACTGTCGTTATCGCCAAAACACAGCGTTCTGTCCAGGACAAATGTTCAAATATTAGGCATAATTTCTGGGTAAACAGCATTGCAGATGGTTTTACTGTTTGCCGAAGTTTGGCAACGCTGCCATTTCGTTGAAAACCTGTGTTATTGTCCGACTGTGTGCGTTCCCTGTCCGGTCAGACTAGTTTAACCCGTGCTGCGGCATTCCCAGACCTCAGCAATCAGTCGCATTGTCCAGGAATTTTCCCCAAAACTGAAGGCATGAAGCCAGAATGTGTCTCCAACCCCAGATCCTTAGGGTCCGTATTCCCAAAAAGCACCTGTTGCTCTCAACGTGGACCAGCGATCCAACCCCCCCCCCCCCCCCCCCTTCCTGGAGAAACTCACGTGTCCATCCGCTTGTGCTCCTCGGGCTCCCAGATGTTCCTCCGTCTGACCTTGTCTCGAGGTCTCTGCCGTGCACGGATTCACTCGGCTGTTCTGGGCGTTCATGTGAGCGAGAAATAAGAGAGAGGAACTCGCGGTCAAATCATGAACCTCTGCCGGCTGCGGGACAACGTTCCCCCTGTAGGTCAAGTCACACAAATAAGCCACAGGTGCGAGACGGACATTTCGGGCGGCACCCAAATGAAAACACTTAGCCTCCCTGGTGAATTCACCCTGCGGCCTGTCGCATGCAGAACGCCGGTAAAGAAAACGAGTCGCTGACCTTTTAAAGAAAACTGTCTAAACACTGACTTACAATGACTATAGGGGGGGGGGGGGGGGGGGGGGGGTTGTGTCTCACTCACGGGGCACTTCAACACGACACTTAGCTCGTGATGGACAAACAATGTCGTTGTCGTTGTCGTTGTGGAGATGTGACGCGTGACCTTTCTCTAACAGGACGCACATTTCACTGAACGCCGAGCTGTGTCGTTAAACCGCGGTGCACAGAGGCGTTGGGACCCGGGTTTTTTTTCCCGCGTACGTCCTAAGGAAAGTCCCCATGGCCTTTTTTTTTTTCTGAATTACTTTTCTTCTCTGCTGCGTTGTTTTATCCCACACTTGGAAATTTCCCTCCATGTTTGGAGAATCTCAAGAGAGCGGCTACACGTTTTTTTTCAAATCAAAAATAAGATGAGACTGAGCAAATATTCAAAACATTAAAAAGAGATTGAAGGCCAAGGAACATGACGGCATCACACGTGTCACGCCGTCATCGTGTGATTTGTAGTTTTCATCTCGTTACTTGGTCAGAAATGATTGAGGTCAGGTTTTATGTTCTGTCTTTGTTTTCTGGTAAATTCCAGGGGACCTGACACCACCCGCCCAGGAAGTAGGGAGATGCTGCATTTTAAACAGACTTTGCTAACATGAATATGAGACATGTCCCATCCTGCTAAACTGTATTACTCTGGAGAAAACGTTGGCTTAAAAACCCACGAGGTGACGGCATCAGCAGCGAAACCACTGTGCCGCCCCTCCAGGCACAAGAACAGTAAGTCAGTTCTCTGCGTGATGCCGTGTGAAATATTCAGCACTTATCTTCCTAAGTGTGGCCCCCAGCTGGACAAACAGGCTGTAAAAAAATATGAATTATATCACAGGAAGTACTGCGCATAAAGTGTTGGTGATTAATAAAAAGATTTGTGCATCGCATTATTGAGTGCACATTTTGATTCATTGCATATCGTTCCACAATGACGCCGCCCCGGAATAAACTGAGCCTCCGCGGCACCTCTTTGTGTACGGCGGACATTTTCCATCACCTCAGGCGAAAGCGCTGATGCTAACCGCATCATGCTATTGAACAGCTGAGCGCGAGGGCAACCCACAAACCGAGAGGAGCATGTTGTGCCTCCTGCAGCACAGAGCGACACGGCGAGGAACGCGAGGAGAGCGTGTCCAAGCGTGGACGGGATAGCACACGCAAAACAATGGGAAGCTATGGCTAAGATGTTGGAGATATAAAAACACAATGAGAGCAGATGATTTCCCTCATTCTGACAAGGCTCTGGCGGTTCCCTCCGTCACGGCCAGTGGATCAGAGAGTTGACGTCGGCAGTGTGTCAGTGAAACAGTGACTTACAGGGGGCCGCTCCGGTGCATTCGGCCGAGAGGCGACGCCAATACATAAACGAGGACCTCTGGATGCAGAGGTTGCTAAGCCAAGCACACGGTGCCGTCGGAACGTTTCAGGGGAGTTAACAAAAAAACCAAAAAAAAAACCTGGAGGGTCCCAAGGTCAAGAAAAAGAGCGCTGAGACCGGATACTTTGACCGCATTGGTTTGCCTCAGGTTCAGCGTTCAATCCGGACCGATGTGGCACGGAGCTCCGTCAGCGTTTGACCTCAAAGAACCCTGTTTCAGCCTCGGGCCAGATGAGAGGTTCCGAGCCAAAAAAAACTTAAAACCCACTCGATCCAAGGATATGTAATATGTTATGCCATAACATCACAAAACATGACAAAAATGGACAATGAAAAAGGAAAAATTCTTTACCGACTTGAAAAGTTTTTGCTCCAGTAGGTAACACACAAAATAATTGAGTTGGTTCAACTGAAAGTTAACTAGTTAACACAATTAAAAACTTTTATTTAAAATAACTGAATTAATTTTCTTTCTTACTGATTTAAGTTATTTTTTTAAAGCCCCTGTGTGTAATTTCCTGGCGGCATCTGGTGGTAAAGTTGCAAACTGCCACCAACTGAGCACCCGACAGGGGACACGTTATGGTGGCTTTTAAGTTACACTGACTAGTATTGGCTAGTATTTATTTTTTGGCATCTATTTTCATTCCCCCTCTTTCTTTCTAATGACGCATCCTCCTGAACCCCTCGCTGCTTGATAGTGTTTAATGTTTCCAGCTGAGCTGAGCGTTTATACACTTTGCGTTTTATGACCCTGTATCCAAACACAAATATTGAAAATAATGAGATTTACATAAAAATAATCAAATGTTTTTCCGGTGCTTGTTAGTGTGATTAGAATTGAAGAAACAATATCTTCATTTGAGTAGTTTCATCTCTTTTTTATTGTTCTTTAGTCCACTTTTCCGTTTCTTTGCTTCTGCCATACCCCTCTCCCTTTTTTTTTCTTTTTCTTCCATTATCAGGCTTTTCAGATCTGATGATCTTTTCACCTTTGGCACTTCATCAGCCCGTCTCCCTTTAGCCTCCCGCTTGTCTGGTTTGTGCCGAACCGACTCTAATGATGGGACCTCAACGTGGTCACGGCTATTTCACAGATTGCTTCAGAGCGGCCGGAATTGAGCTTCCTCGCCACCTCTAACCCCTGGCATCCCTCCGCGCACACTTTCCTCGGCGTCCACCTCTTTCTGACTCGGGGCCACCGAAACAAGCAGCCGGTGACTGTGAGGGAGTGGAACAAATTGCGGCTGACCTCAAATCCGCCGTGGCATTCGGAAAATGGCCTATTACGTCTCGGGCTCTCGGATGAAACCCGGAAAATTGTCTCGTGACACTGTACAAATGTGAGAGCGAGCGAGCAAACAGAGGAGTCGCACACACACACACACACACAGAGTGCAGAGGTCACTGGACTGTGAGTACGAGTTCTTACTAATGGAAGGTGTGATGTTGCTTTACTCTGTGATCTGACACTTTGATGGGATATGATTATAAATGATGATGATACTATTTTAGACAGTGGGAGCGATGCCATTTCTTTTGAGGAAGAACATTTGTTTACTGTGTATTTATTTATTAATTTATCAAGTTGTATAAGCAAAACGCTGACTCCCAATAAGCCCCGTGGCCTCTCCTCCCCCCCGCTGCTCCCTCACTAATCATCTCCTGACTGTCATGGTGGTGTTTTTTCTTTTCTTCTCTTGGTGGCCTGGCTGGTTGCCGTGGTGAGAGGTCATGTCGGATTAGAAAGCGCCCTGTGTGATATAGGTTATGGCACTGTGCTACTCGCGGGGTGCTAGGGGGTGGGTGTCGACCGTGCACACACACATACACGCACACACGCACACACGCACACACACATGCAAATACATAAAAACACACACACACACACACACACACACACAGACACACATGCAAATACATACACACACACACACACACACACACATACACACGCAAACACACACACATACACACGCAAACACACACACATACAAACACACACACACACACATACATACGCAAATACATACACACACACGCAAACACACGCACGCACGCATGCACACGCACGCACACGCACGCACACACACACCATCGGGAAGAACTGAATTTGGTGCATTTACTGT
Source organism: Scophthalmus maximus (assembly GCF_022379125.1). Taxonomy (NCBI): domain Eukaryota; kingdom Metazoa; phylum Chordata; class Actinopteri; order Pleuronectiformes; family Scophthalmidae; genus Scophthalmus; species Scophthalmus maximus. Next base: position 20,676,575 of record NC_061523.1, on the reverse strand, counting down.
AGTGCTGGGATTTTATTATTGTTCCCTGTATCATAAGCAGATTGTATTCTTTTCTTTAGATTTTTTTTAAAAGAATCTTGACATTATTAACTTAACGAAACATAACAACCTAACTGAACGCCTTTCAGAATATATGGGATTCAGCACGAAGTGGGAATCATCTTCCTCCCTCTCTGGCAGTGCCGTCATCTTACTTCACACACACTCAACTTGGCGCTGCGTCTGTTTTCCACCCAGGAGAGCGTTTTATTTCCTTATCGGCACATTAAAAAGACAAATATAGATACGGCCATTGGAGGGCACTGCGACCCAGAATCTCTCTAGATTCGGTCGAGGCCGAGATGATTCTTCTCATGAGTCAATATTAATTCCAAATCAATGTTGTTGTTTTTGTAACGTGACTTGGAGAAAACGTGTTTCTCTTAATCATGTGTGGTTCATCTGTTCCGTTAGGAGTTTCATCTCAGTCTTGGGGCGACGCCCTCCTCTTTCCCATGTCTGTAACCATGGCAGCCACAGAGAGAGAAATAAAGAGTCGTGTTTTCTGATTCTGTGCTATCCAACAACAACAACAATAACAAAAAATCCAGCCCCGCTATGACCGTTTTTTTTCTCTCTCTCCTTCACATGAGAGAAATCCTGAGCCAGTTTTGCCTCCAGCCTCATTAATATGGCCCTGTTGTCGTGACACGAGGGTCAGCGTCTATCTTGCTCCATTAAGCCAGCGACAGATTTCATACGAGGAGTCCCACACTGATAGTCAGGGGTCATTTTCCAAGCAGGTTTGTATGAATAATTGATGGACGGTTTGGCCTCAGTGGCAGAAACAGCTGTGTTGTTGCTGGGATGTGCGGGGAAACATGCCGACAGAGCAAAGGGGAGAACGCGGGAGACGCAGACCTATCATCGCGTCTCGAGCAAATATACAGACGCACGTAATGAAGCTGCCGCGAAAAAATCCCGCCCGCGCCCAAGCACCCAGACGTTCTGCATTGCCAAAGTGTGAAAAGTTATTTTATTGAATTTTCTTTGCTTGTAAATTGCACAAACAGTTTGGTCACATCACCAAGTGACCCGTCGACACACACACACACGCACGCACGCACGCACGCTACAACGGGGGAGGGGGATATCAAACGTTCCATTGGCTGGAGGAGTGGCAGTGTTACATGACCATCTAGACAGGAACAGGAGTGTTTCACATACAGTACCCAACGTTTCTTCCCAAGAGCAAATCATGAAGATAATAAAATGTAATAAATACTTAACATATATATATATATATATTCATATTTCATCTTCATATACATGCTGTTATTTTATTTTTTCTACATGCACGGCACTGTTACACTTTGCAGCGAAGCTTAAATAAAACGTTTTAAGTCATTTAAACTTGCGGCAAACTCCCCACTAAAAAATCTAAATAGACTATTTACAAATGCTCTTTTATAGCTCTGTGCATCTTCATCTGGGCCGTTAAGCAAACGATCTTTGTGGATCTGTTTACACAACCATTCATCACAACAGTTACATCTGCAATCCTGTATTGTCCGCTCGAGTACCATTATCAACAAATTACAAACATTTCCTTACAAGACGCTATATATCTATTTTAGGTAAAGAAAGCTTACGTTATAATCATTGTTTTATGCACAAATGATGATAGATGTCTTTTTTTTATGTGAAGATAAATGTAATAATAGTAATAATAGTAATGATAATACATAGGAATTTCAATTTTTTTCTCAACACATTTCTCAATGTTTACTTTGGAATCAAACTCCCCGAATGCAATCTGATCAACAAAGACGTCATGGGAGTGAAGTGGGGACGGGGTTAATAATACAAGAGGATTTCAAGGTGATCACAAGTATACGGACCAGTAGATCACATTGAAGAAGAGGAAGGAGAAGGGGAACAGGGCTCGGGAGTACAGGTCGACTCTTTTGGCAGCGGAGGGGATGACGGGTTTCGGGGGAGGAGGCTTCTTGTGGTTCTTGGCCTGGGACTTGCCGTGACCGTGGCCCAAATTGATGGGCTTCCCGTAGCAGTCAAAGTTCGACAGCTCAAAGTCCCGCGGGAGTGAGCCCACGATGCTGAAGTCGTTGGTGCGAAGGTCCGACTTGGAGGTGCACACCTTTTTGCAGCGCGTCTCCGCCACCTGGGCACAAGCAGAGAAAGAAGCAAGACGAGGGGGGGAGAGCAGGTTTGGTTTGTTAAATCATGCATCGTTTTCATTTGTCCACATGAAAACTTATGAGCAAAGATAACATTGTACTAACAGTGTGAAAGGGCGCTGCCGGCGGCCCCCGAGGCTGTGAAACGGAACCAAAGTGGTTTAAAAGTGATGACTGAGCAATAGACCCCGACACTATTATGGAGGCTCCCGCTCTCGCAGTGGCACTGCGAAGATCAGCCCATCCTCCCCAACGTTACATTGTTTTAAGAATAATGTAAAGAGGTGTGGCAGACAAGCAATACGACAGAAAAATCCTCGATAATCCTTTTCAAATTGTGAGACACACCAGAGTGATGCATCTTTGAATCATCTGAAGCTTATTTGTCTGGTAGTCCTTTTTTAAAAATTTTTTTTTACCATCCTGCATCTTCAAATAGAACAGAGATGTTGGCATTTATTTGTGGAACTCATGTCACATCCGTTTATTCTCCCCGTCTCTCCCACAGGTACAGTACAACGCTGCAACTACTGTACAGCGGCTTCAGGAAGTATCCAGACCCCGTCCCCAGCACATTTTATTGTGAGCCCATTATAACATAGTGAAATATAGAATTCACATTTATTAAGCATCAAAATCTCTAATTTACAAAAGTGTTCATAGGGGTCTTAGAGGTCTCTAGTCTTTTTTGGTTAATCTCTTCTACAAGCTTTGCTTTGCACACATGGACTTGGGCAGTTGACTCTTTGTTAATTCATCCATGTGCTTCCAGGTGGTAAAGTCCTGATGCTGGCACCGGAAACGGATAGTTTATACTATTCTGTCTCTTTCGTCAACAACAATAAAGAGTCGTCTTTTGTCGATGAAATCACGGTGAGTGTTTAACGACGTTGGTGCCGTCTCGCCGTCCTCTTGTCTCGGTGATGGATTAAATAGAAATACAAGTGACCACTGATTATGAATACATATGTAAATAAGATATATTAGATTTAGATTTGGATTCATTCAATCTGAATTTGTTTTTAGAAACCTATGATTTCTCAACATAGGTGAAGATTGATCGGAAAACATGACAATTTAATCAATTTGAAATTAAATCTACAACACTTTGCGGACCCAATGCATCTACAGTTTGTTCTCTGTACTGTATTTACAGTATGTAGTGGATGGAGAGATGTATGGATTCACAGACCACAACAGAGAGCCACTGCCGACTGAGCTCTCTTTGAATCACGGCCAATCATTTGCTATCACAAATCACTTTAAGCGTTCCGTCAAATGGGATATGGTAGTTTGAGAGTGGGCCAAAGACTCATTTAAAAAATGTCCTGTAAAAAAAACAAAACAACTACCTTGTAAACAACATAACTTGTTAGTGAATCTGACGAGATAGATCGTATTCTTTATAGCACTTACGGCAGCGATATGACGTAGATTTAGACTTCTCGTCGACTACAACACAAGATGTGGCCCACTTTGACCTCGGTTAACATCCAGGTCGTATCTGTCTCATGTACAAATATTTCTGAGGCTTTGAGGCTGAGGCTGTTTAGGATCGTTTCGTCTCCAAATGAGCTGCTTGATCCTGAAGCTTGGACATGGATCATGCCGATAAATCACACGCACTGTTTGAAAATAGAAAGATCTTTGGCGCCAATATGAGATTTGACTTTGTGCCTTCGAACACAGCGCAATACGGTCGCTCTCCATCTTGGGTTTTGTCAGCCCGATTCACCCTCTACATGCTGACGCAGTAAACAACCAGTGCTTGAATGAAAGAAAAAAAACATCGTGCAAACGGATGTAGTTTAATGTCATCCCAAAAACAAAATCCCTTTGATCAACTTCCCCGAAGGCCTGCGAGGGTGAACAGGATCTAATCAGACTACGGAAGCCTACTCACTGAAGTCATTAAGCTCATTAAAGATTCATAATTTTTTGATTTGCTTTTGACAAGGAAACCTATTAAGCCCCCGACGAAAATAACGTAATCCTCTCCAACCAAATATGGTCCGGACCCAGCGGAGACACAAGAGGCGTGCAACCGGAAGATCGGCACAACAGACCGCATGCCTGATGTGTGCGGGTGTCAGACTCGACTGAGCCGTTAGTGTTGGAAACGCTGCCAGGTTTTAATGATTGGATTTAAACGGGTTTTGCATAGATTTAGATCTGTATTTCTCCGACTCAACGCAACAGAAAGCACAACCATCGCAATGTTTCGGTGATTTACTGCCGCATCAACACCCAACGGGACATTATTTACACTCTAATTATGGATGTAATCATTATCATAGCCGATTCAAATTGTGCAAATATACGAGGCTGAATATTCCCACTAGGAAAAGCCTCCAATGAAAGTCAAGTCAGAATAAGAAGCAAAAGGTGTTTGGCAAGATTTCACGTCACCAAGATAAGAGAAACGTGATCACACTCTAAACTTAACCACCCTTGTCCGATGACATGCAACAAAGCACCAAGGCCGGAATTAGACTATGATATTTCAGTTATATGGGGTGAAACTTAATCTATAGGCCAACTCAAAAACACAAAAAAAACAACCTTTGAATTGTTGATGCTCCATGGGGTAAGATCTGATCTGGATGATTTACTCTGAATGGATATCGAAACCACCACAACCACTGGAAATAGTAAACTTCAGATTCCAGTAGTGTCTAGTGTTTTGACCAAGTGAAGATATGAAATCACCTTTGTGATCTTTGGATGATGAATCACACACACACGCCCACACAAACACACTCTCAAGTTATCAAACCACATCCACTGACATGCAAGGTGCTGACATGCAGTGGCGTCCCCCCGGTGCCGTTGACCGTGTTGGCCTTGGCAGTCGGGCTCTTTCCCGCAGCCTTCTCCTTGGACGCCATCTTGGCCTTCTCGGCCTCGATGCGCTTCGGGCTGTTGAGCATCACTTGAACCACGGCGTACTCCACCAGCGAGGCGAAGCCGAACAGCAGGCAGGCGATGAGCCAGATGTCGATGGCCTTGACGTAGGACACCTTGGGAAGCTCCGAAGCCAGGGAGGTGCACTCGGAGGACAGAGAGAGCACCGACAGGATTCCTGAACAAAGAGGGAAGACGAGTGACCTTGTCAATCAGCAGAGTGAGAGAAAGTTGTCCACCGGGGAATTTCTCTTTGCGCTTCCCGTCGATACAACCTGTATAGTGCGATTTCAGTTTTTCTTATCAATGCCAAGGTCTGTTTGTCTGTTTGGCTACATAAAACGTTTTTAATTAATTTGCCAATTTGGGAACAACCCAATAGATTTAGGTGTTAATCCACTTTTAAGTGGTAGATCTAGGATTCTTTTTTTTAATCGGCTTGACATTTTTGTCAATTTCTCAGGAAAACAATGTATGGATATTGATGTAAAAAATGAGAAATATATAAAATCGTTTGGCCTTGGCTGGGCTATACGCCAGCCAAGGCCTGACCGTGCCTTTACCCCATTTATAAGGACATCTCCAAGAGCTCAGACATCCTCTAATGACATAGCAATTTGAAATTGTTTTTTTTTTTTTAAATCTCTGATAGCAACAGGATTGCATGTTGGGGATTTGACCAACCAATGAACGGCATCACTCAAATTTTTAGAGACAATGAATTCTTTACAATGGTCGATGGGTTTCGTCTCTCATCAAAGACGGGGTTCATACAAGGTTCAGGACGTCTAATCAAACTGCTCCTCCTCAGTGGATTAATACAAACATTCGAGGAGAGCATTGTAAGCCTGGACAGAGAAAAACAAATTTTGGAATAAGCCTTGTTTGCCTTGTATGTCAATGTCACATTCAGCTGCGTGTACAAAATTAATCTGGTCCTTATATCGGACAGAAAAGGGTGAACATTTGTCTGTGATGCAATGGTGAACTACTTTGTCTCATATTCCCAAATTGGAAGGAAAATCCCGCTATGTTAACTTGAAAAGGCATAAAAACGAAAGTTAATAGTCAAATGCACACAAACTTACACACAAGTGTATATGGACACATGAAACGTGCACGCGCACACACGCGCACACACACACACACACACACACACACACACACACACACACACACACACACACACACACACACACACACACACACACACACACACACACACACACACACACACACACACACACACACACACACACACACACACACACACACACACACACACGCACACACACGCAGAGCAATAAATGAGAGTAGTCCCACACCTGGGTGATGACTGACCTGGGCTGATCCCATTTAGAGAGGAGTCAGAGGAGGCTTCCAGGTGGACTTGGAGTGATGATGGGATGAGAGTGGTGATAAACAACTGGAGGGAGGATGGAGAGAAGGAGGGAGTTTGACGACCCCAGAGTGAGGGTAACAATGGGTTTTTCTTATTCATTCATACTATATGAGGGTGACGCTGACATTTCACACACACTGGTTGAATTACGGAGGAAGAAGAATGAGCCAGAGGTAGAATTGACATTTTTCCAGCAAACACAACCTTTGTCCCAAATGTTAAAATTCTGCGAGTCAATTCTGCCATGTGCAACACCTGCAGTGTATTTATGTGAAACAAAAGTGTGTATAAAGCGACAGACAAATATGTTCAGAATAGAGGTTGTGGCCTCACATTCTACAATAACTCACTGGAGCCTGATGCAGACTTTGACTATTTAAATCTTCTTTTTGTTTTTCTAAGTTTATTTAATGAAAATGTAAAGTATTTAGGATATAAAGTATAGTATATAAGTATAAGCACATATAATTAATTGCTAGAACCTGGCCTTCCCCCCAAAAGTGATGTCCATTAGCTTAGCAATCACAGCTGGCCCAGCAGGAGTGTTTACCTTAAATCTGTCCACACGCCAAAAATAATCATTGTGGAAGCATTGTCTTTTTTATCTTATTTTTCTTAAAAGCATTTACAAAACCAAATCTCAAGAGCAAAGATATAAGCAGGGATTTGTGTGCTTGACTGCTCTAATATGAGCTAAAAACATTAGCATGTGTCTGGCAAACTATGTTTGCTACCTGAGCAGGAGCGTGTCATTAGCTAATGACATTATTGTCATTGCTACATTAGAGGAATTACAAATCAGGACTCAAATCACCTCGGACAATAAAAAGTCAAATTGCAGATAAACAGTTTAACCAACTCACAGCTACTAATTACCTAACATTAGCAAGCTAACGCTGAAAAGAGAATGCTAACAACAGTCATTTGCTAGCAATGAGAAGCCTGCTCATTTACTCCCATTGAATTAAAAAACAACAGATTGTGCCAGCAATTTCTACAAATTCTGGTGGCAAATCTGCCACCATTATTACTGCAAAGTGTATTTCTGCCATGCTAGAAATGATTTAATGGGTTGTTGGCCTTAGCAAATGGTCATTTAAGACACACATAAGCTCATTAGAAATGTAAGAATTAATAGTTTTATGTCCTTTCCTTCAAGCTGCGATCTGTTAAAATACTAACAAAAAGAAATATATAGTGAATGAAGTATATACATATATCTATGATTATAATAGCAGGCGTAAGCAGATGGATCCATCCATCTAGGCTTATTCAGCTCATTCTTACTTCCAGTACTTACTTTGGTGACACATGGAAATAAAAGCCACACTAAGAAATTAATAAGACGTTGAACAATGGAGATGCGATGAGAAGAGTGCGCCTCAATGAGGTGAGGAAAGGTCAACACAAAGTAACCAACAGAGTGAAACTGAAAGAGTGCCAGCACCCAGCAGTGTAAGCAAAAGGTACACTAGAGATCGCACATGTGCTCTCCTGCCTGTGATTCAATCCGTGCAAAAAAACTAAAAAAACAACCACTGAATAAATTAGTACTGAAAACATTCTTGCATCCCCCAGCGGGTCTGAGGCTAACAGCAATCTAGCTGCACTCTCCTCAGGCCACAGACATTTTGTTCCTTCCCTGGTTTTGGAAAAAACAGCGCTGCTCCTCTCGTCCACACTCGTGAGAAAAGATTCACAAGCTCTACGTGTTCCCCACCATCAGCTAAGCCATTGCGGCCGTATTTTAGATTCTTTGACAGTTGGCTACATTTGATGGCACTGAGATCAATGGAAATCCAACCAAAATTCACCTTTGGTTGAATCTTGATCTCTCCGATGACTAAAAACAACTGGTAAAGGAGCAGTAAGCGATATTCTGGAGAAAGCTTGTTTCTCTCTTTGTTGTTGTTGTGAATTTACTGCTCTGACCGGGCCACAAACCCGGTTTCCTCCGGTATGGGAGTCCGGTGCACTAACCTCTAGGCCAAAACCGCGGGGTTGCAGCGCCACCCGCCAGCGCGTCTCTTAAGGTGCCGACGAGTGATGTTCATAAACTGCCCCGGAATTGTTGTGTGGTGCAGTCCACTGCGCCGAAACCCATATTTTTTTCGGGGCGCACACAGAAGCGACAGCTAGCGGGCGGTGAGGAAATATTCGCTTTGCTTCAGAATCGCTTACTGCCCCTTTAACCAATAACTTTTCATGGACCGACCTGAAATGAACAGCTATTGCACATAAACACATGGCCACATAAACTAGTCTTGGCTCGCATCCCCATGTATTTACAGCTGCAATAGTGCCACTTGCACCAAAATCGCCACAGCCGAGGGTCCCATCTGTCAATTCCGACTACATTTAGTGATTTTTCCCACACACGCCCACACTGGACACAGCACCATGCTTGACAGATAAAGTCCTCCATGGTGTCAAAGTGATTGACGACGTCATGACGGAGATAATTGGGGCCATAATGTCAGTGATCCCTAAGAACATTTTCTAAAAAAAAAGGTTTTTATTTTTTATTTTAACGACCAGTCTTTTCTCCGTGGCTTTTTTACGACAGAGTTTTCGCACCTAATTACCTCAACAACTACACGCCCCCAAGCACTCCCTTTTTGATCCATCAGCAACACAAGTCTATGTGAATATTTACAGATCTTCTGTATTGGTGGCTGTCAGCGGAAGATGGGTCGAACTGATCTATAGACTTAAAATAATCCATACCCAAGGGGACCCTGGCAGCGCTCGCATCGGGATTGATCCAGAAGGACAGCCAGGAGAGGACGACGATGAGCAGCGTGGGGGCGTAAACACCCATCATGTAGAAGCCCACCTGTCGCCTGAGGGTGAAGATGACCTCCACACATGTGTAGTACCCTGCATGGGGAAGGAGTGAATGGTCAAATAACATAATAGCAGTTTGCCTTGAAATTCAAAAATGAGGGGAAGACTGTTCAGAGGCTCGTGACCCATGAAGGTGCCAGGGTCAGACTCACCCCCGCTCCTACGTCTGGTTGCAAAAAAAGCCAACAAGCCGTCGCTGATCAAAAAATGCTAAACTGGAGGCTTCAATTCCAAATGGGAGATATTGACAATGTATAAATTCCCAACAACTCACACTAAGAATTACAAGTTGGCAGTAATACACATCTTTTTCAACTTAGCAACTCATGATTACCAGTTTGACCGTTATGAAGGCAGCATCGCTGCATTTTTTTAAATAAATTAGTACTGAAAACAGTACTGAAAACTGTGTGCACAGTTATTACCAGAGAAACCGAAAGAGAAGGGAAACGCAGAAGACCCATCAAAGAGGCAGGGGCTGGATTTTATTTAACAACAGCGCAGCATAAATTACAATTCATAAGTGATCCATTTTAACCAGTCCATCTTCGCAGAAGTGTGGTTTCCATTAGTTGAACATAAACCACGTTTGGATTTAGCATCCATACACTTCAGTGTTGTGTTTTCGCCCTTTGAGGCTGGATGGTGGGTCCAATGGGACGGTAGGGTGGGATGGGCTGGAGCAATGTTTAAATATCGCCAGGGGATTTGCTGGGCGAGCTTTATACAGCGTATAAGGGCCGCCTATGTCGCGGCGCAGGCTCAAACCGGTCGTGCACAGAGGTGATCTTTGTGCCCGGCCAGGTTGTCAAGGCAACCCATTCAAAAAGGCTGCCTCGTTGCCAGCAGTGTGCCTCTCGAGCGCAAGAGCACCGAGGACACACCAGCTCTGTTTTTGCTGATGGAGATGTTTCCAGTACATTGCAAATGTGGTTTTACACTCACGACATTTTGAATATGTGTGTGGCACAGAGCGGTACAGTACTTTTCAATCGAGAATATACTCTATAAAATTTAAATTCCCTTCAAGTAATTTGGCCTCTGCCATTTTGAAAATCTTAGCAAACACGTCACAAATTATGACGAAATTCCGAGATATGAGGTTGTGAATACCAGTAAACACAAAACCATTTGAAAGCCGCGTATGAAAGTCAAGACGTCCACGACAATAAGGGGTCTATAATTTAAGACCATTATTAAGTGCTGGGGGTTTTCGTTCTAGCAGTTATTAGTTCACTCAGAGAGGAGGAGAGATTAACATTTCAGACACGACTATGGAAAGATTCAATATCTCTGGACTTGACTCAAGTCTCTTAATGTATTTTAGTTTGGTCTGAATGTTCATACAGAGGTACATGTACAACTCTGCTCTCTGTGATAAAAATAAAATAAAATAAATCTCTGCATCACAAAAAATCCCTAATCCTTCTTTACAAAACTGTAGGGGTGAGAAATAAGTCCGATGCATTTGAAGCCTGCAGCCAGCTGCTCAAATTCCTTCTTTCAATCAACAGCACCTAGCTAATCTTACCTTAGCAAAAAAAAAAACATCATCCTCTCCCGATTTCTTAGACTGGTTACCCATTACATCACTTACTGTACACACAGCGACTGCAGTGAGGAGGAAAACCTCGCACCACAACGCGACTCAAAGGGAATCACAAGATCACAATGAAATAATTAGTTGATGTTGTGCTCAAAGAACTACCTCGCGGGGCAGCTCTCGAGTTGTCACGACGAACGAAATAAAGTCGAAAGAGCGGAATCATAAGCTTCACAATAAATCAGCAGATGCGCCAGACAAGACGAACATACTCTTGTTCGTATAACAAAGACGCTGGAGCTCTGAGTCTTCCCAGAACAAAGAGAGAATAATTAATGACGGGATGAAAGTAACGATGAAAAGCACTGGAGTCAAAATGTTGTATTGTGGTTAACTGAAATGACGGAGAAAAAAAGTTTACTAGCTCAAAATATTTCACTGTACTTTAAAATGGAAACCTGGCTTGCAGGCCCTAAAAAAGGTAAGATATTTTTTCTATATCCACTTTTATATTGTTTTGATTTTTTCATAACGTAAGAAAAAACTGGATAAACAACACAAGGACAGTACCTGTTCCTGAATAGAATTTGGTGCAGTTCCCATAATCAATATCTTCTTGTCTGATATCAAACTGGGGCAGAGCGATGGCGTCCATCTGCACCGGGTCTCCCGTCTGCCACATGAACTGCAGGTCGTCCGTAGTGTAGCCAACTTGATGAAAGATTATGCGGAGGCAGACAAAAAGAGTCAACACGGACATAGACTTACATTGGTGAAACCCCAGTTTTCAAGCTCAAGTATGTTTGCATGTACCATCCATCCATCCATCGTCTACCGCTTAATCCACTTAAGGGTCGAGGGGGGGCTGGGGCCAATCCCAGCTAACATTGGGCGAGAGGCGGGGTTCACCCTGGACAGGTCGCCAGCCTATCACAAGGCCACAGTGACTACGGTCAATTTAGAGTCTCCAATTTTACCTAACCTCATTCTGCATGTCTTTGGACTGTGGGAGGAAGCCGGAGAACCCGGAGAGAACCCACGCATACGCGGGGAGAACATGCAAACGCCACACAGAAAGGCCCTGGTTGGTTTGAACCGGGATTCGAACGCAGAACCTTCTCGCTGTGAGGTGACAGCGCTGACCACTACAGCAGCGTGCAGCCTGCTTGCATGTACCGACACATACAATCACAGAATGAAACATGTGCAATGTGTATGCACACACGGACGCAGAATGCGATCAATCTCAGCACTTTGGGTTTTCGGAAATGGCTTGTTATTCTGTGTATTTAAGTCTAAACTGCTCTGTAAACACGATGCAATAACCACAGTCAAGCTCAATTAGCTCCGAGACTTTCACAACAAACCTTAAAATATGATGATTTATTCCACTCCTCTAAGTGATCGCCATTAAAAATCCGCTTCTAAACACGAGCCGAAGAGATTCGTTTACCCCTAAAAACAACTATTCTTTTTATTATTTCTTCTATTATTATTTTTTTTAAACGCACACCCAAATATATTCCCAACTCATGAATACTTTATCTCCCTAATAAGAACTACAGTACCAGATGTGTTAACTGTTAACTGATGCCGCGGTGTCAGGTGGTGCCATGTCGGGGGGGGGGGGGGACTCACAGCTTTCAAGTTGCATTTTACACCTCTGCGTGTCCATCGGGAACAACGTCAGGTCCAGCGGACAGGACAGGGTGACGGACAACCTGGAGGGAGCGTGGAGAAAAGAAACTGGTTTATAGGTTTTCCGTTTATTGTTTCGCTGCTTTTATCGTCTCTTATAACTCACCCATAAGACTCGTTTGCAAAGGTGCCAGTGTGGTGTTGCGATATCACAAGATTTAAAAAGGGTTTACACTCATGTCTATTTGATTTTTTTTAGTGGTGCATAAACAGCATGTGTTGCACGCAGTTTTCAACGATCGTCTCTGGAGATGATTGAGGCATAACAGTAACTGTGTCTGGAGGCCCGGCAAGTTTACACTGAGCCCCTTGGAAGATTAAGTTGGTTTTTTCTTCCGCCAACAGCCTCATTATCTTTGGAGATTTCACTCTCACAGACTGCGGCCGTCATCCTTATCAACCCAGAGACAAAACAAATAAGAAAGAAAAAAACAAGGAATCCTTGAATACATGGTGAAAAAATTTTAAATCTTGCCTCGACAGATTTGAAACAAAGCACTCAGGACTACAAATCATCATATTTGCAGAGCATTGAGAGCACAAATAAACAATTATCATATTATAGCGTTTGTGTCCCCAGGTAATTGTCCTTTGCGTTTTATCCCTTAAGTCGTATAATTTGTTCGTTTAGTTTTTTGATTACGCTCGTAGCTAAAACTACGATGGGTAAAATGCACTGTACGGCGATGAGTGATAACCCTGATTTTCCATTTAATTTCACTTGGCAGTCCATTTATCAAGCATGCCCTTGTGTTAATGTTACATTTAATGTATTGGTTTGTTTAGTTTGTGTCAGAGGCGAGTGGCGCGTCCAATGTAGTTTTCAGGTGACAATGGCGAAACTTATTCACCGACAGAACTGCTAAACACATACTGAAATATGAAAGATCGTTACCTCATGCTGATGAGGACGTCTCCGTTGCGAAAGATGAAGAGGAGGATGTTCTCCTGGGTGACGTCGTGGAAGTTGGCGCTCTTCTCGTTGGCGAAGAACAGGTCGGGCTTCCAGAGACACTTGAACATCCCCGGGTCGACCGTGAGGGAGTCGGACTTGAAGTCCTGCGGCAGCTTCAGCCGGGGGTCGTTCCAGCGCTGGCGCAGGAAGATGTTGACCCGGTAGTCCTGTCAGGGTTCAAGACGAGACGTTCGCACGCGCGGTTAATGTCGGCGCCGCGTCTCAATGACCAACAGAGGAACGAGCAACCAACTCCCTTGCGTGTTTCTATTTCACGTTTCAAACTGCCCAAGATGCAGCCAGATCGACCATGTTGATAGGCTACCGTGTTCTTCTCTGAAGACTTTACTTGAGTGACAAGTCATGTTGCAACCTCACTGCAACATGCAGCGTGACATTCCGCAGTCTCCTTTAAAAAAAGCCGTCAACATTCGAGACACTGCACAGTCCGGGGGGGTCAAAGGTTATCAATGCAGCCACATCTGACACAGCAAACATGTCATTAGTGGGCTTATTAGTGAAATTCCCACATTGCTGTTGATGCGATAGAATCACTCAGCGACGCTTTGGGTCTCATTTTGTGTGTGTGTGTGTGTGTGTGTGTGTGTGTGTGTGTGTGTGCGTGCGTGCGTGCGTGCGTCTGCTTTGTTTGGACCAGGTGCTAGAAAGGACTTTTAATGCTGAATGCGAAGATGGATGACATGTCGAACAAAGCCTCAGATATAACATGTGTGTGTGTGCGTGCGTGCGTGCGTGCGTGCGTGCGTGCGTGCGTGTGTGTGTGCGCGTGTGTGTTGTGTTGTGTGCTGTTTTTTTGCAGCACATTTGTCGATTTGGTTGCGTTTGTGTGCATCTCTTTGCGCCGTTGTCGATTTGAGCATTTGCCGCTCGTGCTGTCAAGCTGATTAGGACGTTTTCTCACTCTACTGCTTCTGATTCGCTGCAGTGTGTTGAGCTCTCGGGCTGCCGACGTAGTTTCAAGATCAAAAAGCAGCTCAATCCGTCGAGAACATTCCACCCGTTTGATTCGACACAACCCAAAGGTATTTCCACGCAGTCCACTGAGCACAAGGTCTGGAGTCCGCATGCCAGAGTGTCCTCGGGCAAGACACCGAACCCCCCGAACTGCCCCCTGACAGCTGTTCCGTCAGTCTGAGTGGCGAGTGATGGAAACAGCTCTGTGCGTAGAGGCACTGTACGAATGTGTGACTGCGACTTGCAGTGTAACGCGCGTTTTGCCCGGTTGATAAGACTAGATGAACACTATACTGTATATACAGTAGATTCAGTCCATTTATATGTTCATTCATTTTCTGGCTGAACATATTGTCAGGTTTGATGGGGAGAGACATCAAACTGACCAGAAGCCATTCTTCGTGGAAATATATGGGTTGCTATGGTACCCGGTACAAACAGAGGCGGACTGTCTTTGCATGTATTTACATATGCAAAGGATATGATTTGTGACTCATCCGTGTAATGTGCCGCAGATGAAAAATGTGGAGAAGAAACCACATGAAAGGTTTTCCCTCCTCTGTGTTTGGTAAATACATAATGAAACAGGAACAAACTTGTCCGAAAAGAGGGAACCAGGGTGCTTCATAAATTCAGCAGTAACCCGGGCGTGTGATTTATTTATTTATTTAAGCAAAGCACGTCTCATTCTCATTTCTATACAACCCAATTTCAGACTCCGGCGTCCAGCTACACTCGCCGAGCGACAGCGCCAACAGCTCCCGCTGGCTCATCTCTGTCTCTCTCGGGGGGGGGGGGGGGGGCGCGGGGCCAATTCCCACACCTTCGCCCGCCTCTCTGAGGAAAAAAAAAAACCAGACCGAGGAAATACATCCCCCCTTCCGGCCTCGCCATGGGGCTGCCAGCGCCGCGTTCGATTCCCCGAGACGTTCAACACGGCGAGGGCAACTCCAACTGAAGAGCAGTAATTGGGAAAGAAAAAAAACCAAAAAACGACGTACAGCTACGATTTATGTCATCTCGCGATGTGACATTAGTCATCCTCTCCTGGCAAACGCACTCATGAAAGTGAAAACAGATGTGTTGACTACAGAGGGACACGTGGCGGCGCTTGAGCCGGGGGGGGCGAGGTGTAAATGATGAGAGCGGTTTTCCCGGGATCCGATACCCCACCGAGTGATAGATTGGGGGGAGAGGTTGAGCGGCTGTCGCTTCTTCTTCGTCCCGAATTCGGTTTTTTTGGAACCGTCCGCACTTCCATTCTCTTTCTGTCGTTTGTCGCCACCCCCCCCCTCGGGAGGAAGAGGGAAGACAGACGCTGCCGTCAGGGAGTCTCTCTGCCTCTGTCCCACTCTTGGCTCTCACTTGAGACACGCTGTATCTCTTTCCTCCTCCTCCTCCCTCTTATTTCAAGCCTTCAGCTCGGTCTTATTTCTTTCTCGCCCTCTTGTCTGACTCATCTTCCTCCGACTTTCTTCTGCTCTGCTCAATTTCCTCATCCCCGTCTCTTATTTCTCATCATTACATCCTCTCTGTTTGGTTCCTCTTCCTCGTCCTCTCCCTTCCTCCCTCTCCATGTCATTTTCTGTCTCTTGCTGCTCATTGTCTCGCGTCCTTCTTACTTTCCTATCTTCGTTTTGTTCCTCATTCCTTTTTTTTTTTTACCTTTGCTTTTACTACTCTTTTTTCTCTCTTACATCTCTTACACATCCACCTAACACACTTCTATACCTTGCATACTTTGAGTTCATGCTCACATCACGGTGTGAAAGATTTTATGAGCGAACACACTGCACTGATCTGCAGCCAAAGGAAATCCAATTCCAGGATATAGCAGCTTTGCGGCTTTTTACACAGCGAGTGTCACATTAAGTAGGAGAAGAAAAAGTGATCACTGCTCCGGACTGAGAGACTGTGCAGACCTGCAAGAGGTCACTGAGGGCAAAGTTCGTAGAATCCCGTACTCTCCGTTCCCGCGAAGACGGAGGCGTTCATAGCTGAAATTGTATCTTTCAAACTTGCAAAATGGACGGATTGGAAGTTTAAAAGAGAAGGAAGCTCTTAATTGTGCCTCAGTTGCCACATGTCGGCCTGCTGCTTTGAAGAGCATTCACATTGTCTGGTTATCAACACAGCTTGCGGCCATTGTCACTGACCCAACTATCCTCTTATGTACACAGAATGCAAATGAAATTTGCTGTTTGACTTGCATTTAACAGCAGTTTGATAATATGACGAATCAGATTTTCTTTTCTTTTTTTTAATATTCTGTAGATAAATCCATAAAAAATAAGCCAAATTCAGTGTTTTTTTTTCTTTATTATTTTGTTTTACATCTGAATGGCTTCCGACATAAAATTACAATTTTAAAAAATTAGGCTGTAACTAAAAATCAAAGATGTATTAGGACCCGATGAAACATCTTGTGGTTGTGAGAGGCGTTTTACTCTCTTGAGGAAGAAAAGTCTGCAGACTGCTCGTGAACCATGAAACTGAGTTCATGAGACAGAGCCGAGTCTGTCACTCCGCGCTTCATTAATTAAAATGACCTTTTCATGAGACGGAATAGATTTATGCCGAGTTTACTGGCCCCTCCTTTAAATTAAGACACACCGCTGAACCAGGCTGATCAGAATCCTTCAGCGATGTTTCCTTCTGTTGTTTCTCAAGTGATCCGGGGTCGACCCAGGGACGCCCTTGAGTTTAATCTGTTCATTAGCATTAAAGCTGCGCGTCTCGATCAGTTATCAAGCCATCAGAAAAATGAGGCATGAAAGAAAAAAAAAACAGTTTTCATAATAATTCACAGCAATAATGGCCTGATATCATCTTGAAAACGCGGCCACGCCTTCTTTTCTAAATCTTGTAGAGGCTCCAAGCAGTTTTCAGCTCTGAACCGCCGCCTCTGACTGGCAGCGGTGAGTATGGATTATCAATACCTGTCAGGACAGTGAGATTGGAGTGGATTCTTACCATGGTCGTCTCCTGGATCGAGCCGAAGCTGTTGATGAAAATGTTGACTCTGTCCTCCACGGGGATTCCTGGAAAGTGAGTAAAAGGAGAGGAGTGATTGTCGTGTTGCCTCCTGGCTGCCTGGCGGTGCGAGTGATCCACACCCTCCGTGCGGTTATAGTTTATAGTGAGCGTCAGAAGGTTTCAAGGAACCATGTACTTCTTTATTTCTGCATTGCTCCCGTTGATTGAGCTGCTTCCTGCTACCGATCGGGATTTGCCAAGGACTTTATCAACATCGCAAGGCGAATAAAAGATGCCCTCCCAAGAGCGTCCCATTCCTCTCCTAAGCTAACGCTGTAGACATTTATGGCGTCGTCTCTCTCCACTCCGCCTTGTGCATGAACTAATGAGATCCTCCGCGAATGCAGACTGCTCGCGCTGCTTTGAACACGTTCCTCTCCTTTGAGGTGTTTACCTGAGGCGCGGGAGCTTCAACAGGATAATTTCCATCAAGCAATTTAAGAAATGACTGCACATAATATGGAAATGCAATACAGCGCTCACCTCCGATGCATTATTGCATCCGAGGGAGCTAATTGATATCCAGGAAACCCGACGGTCTCTAAAAGCGGCTCGCCAGTTTGTAGGCCTGGGCAGAGTTATGCACACGGCACAGTTTAGCATGTAATTTGGGAGATTATGACATGGATGTTAATGGACGGGGGAAGCTTTCAGCCCACCCTGAAATCAAGAGCAGATGTTTGGCCGCTGGACCCGTCGCAGGCAGTCGGGGCGGGGGGGGGGGGGGGGGGGCTAATTCTGCTCACAGCACATCAAACACCCGAGTCCCAGATACGGCTCCCGCTGCCAAGTGGCAGAGGATGGAAACTATCCGAGGAGCCACCTGAAGACTGACCCATCTGTAAGCTGTGTGTGCGGCGGTTTCTTTGAGACTGTAGCCAGTGTGATGTTTAAAGCACACTGTAAAAAATGGGGCAAAAGATGGGGACTGGGCAGACAAGAAAACATCTAGTCGGTGTTCAAAATGGATCCCAATTGATTGGTCGAATATGAAACAAGATTCACATTGTTTTGCAACAAGTTCAACACGGAACTGAGAATATCAGCTCACGCGAGCAGCGCTGTAGTGCATTTAACACATCAAAGTTCATGCAAAGAAGGAAATGCACTACTATTTATTAATGATTGATGTCATAATCACCATTTATAGTATGCAAATACTTCCTGCACCCAATTCTGAGGAGAAATATGGAGGTACGAATCCACAATGTACTCACTTTTTAGATTACCGTGACAAAAAAATGTAAATCAAAAATAGACAGAGATGGATGAGGCAGGGGAGAGACTTGCCTTTGAAGTTGGGCCTTATTCTGGGATCGTAGGTGATCAGTAACTTGTTCAAGATGTTGCTGGTTGAGTTCTCAGGGACTCGGGCCAGATCCTCAGATGACAGCTCTCTGCAAACAAGAAAGGAAAAAAAAGACGGAGAGGCAACTGTAGGCACGATCACATTAACAGGTCAAATTCCTGGCAGATGAACGCCGCAGATGCACAGTACATCAGCCTCTCACGCTGTGTACTCTTGATTAAACTATAGCCCCAGAGAGCTACCAGCTAGGGATTAAATTGGCTTTTAAGATCTGGACCACCCAGGCATTGTTAGAGTGACCTGAGTGTTTAGAAATGTGATGTGGTTCTATTTTGAGATGTTTCCAGATCGCGATCCCACGGGTTGACGGAGGATTATTTTCCAACTTTTGCAGTACAGTTATTTTTTTGCCCCCTACACGACTATTTTACGAAATGCTCTAAATACATCCTAATAGACGGCATAAGAGTAGCACGTCATTCAGCCTATACACTAAGAGTCTTGTGCGGAAGTGAATGTTTGTTTTAATGTGTCCAACTTTTGGTTCCGTTAAACATTCCCCAGACATTTCTGTGATATGCGGCTGATCAAAATTGACAGTGTGGGGCTTTGAGGCCGCCGTCGAATCGCTGCAATACCGCTTCTCGCCAAAGGGTCGTCGCAGTGCACTTCGACTTTAAGTTTATCATTATAGGGACAAAAATGTGACACGTTCCAAATTTTATCCTCAAAAGAGACAACAAACGTTAACAACATAAACAGCATCTTTTAGCAATAAATATCAAACTTGAGTGCAAATACCAGATCACTTGCGCTCACCGTCAGTTTTTTTTCCAGATTCTCCCTTCTGAGGATGATTATTGATTATGATCGTGTAGTTTGACAGATTATTTAAAAAAAAAAAAAAAAAAGACATGACGGCACTGGAATGAACACTGTTGCTATGTTCAGATGTCCCTGGATACCGTATTACCTTATTACTGCCCAACCTGAGTCAGTTCATCTGCCATGTGGGAGGCGAAGAGTATAAATTACTTTGTCAAGACAAACAGTATACTCTATTTCCACTTTTCATTGCGACCAAAGTGGAATTTTCCATTTTGAACCCTCCTGCAAACAGGGAGGGGGGGAGGGATACAGCTGTTTACTAAAAATTAACACCGTAACATAAAGTGGTGTTTTTCAAAAACGTTCAGCCAAACATCATTTGTTCTCCGGGGTTGACCGATGAGAGAGAAATAAAACAGAGGGGACAGAGAGATGGAAAGAGGAGAAGAGGACCTGGCCGGAGAGACAGGAGAAACAGAAAGCCTCCTGGTGGGTGGCAGTGAATCCTCCTGCCAAAGAATTTCCCCTCCTCAAAGCACTTTATGTATCATCATGTAAACCTTATCACGCAATGAGGATGAGCTAGAGTGCTCCACAGGAATGCTGCACACTGTGCGGATGTTCTGCGGTTCCCCTGATCAAAGTGGAAAAACATAATTCCCATCCACTAAACCTTTTTTATTTTTTCTCTTTTAACAGACCTTTCTGACAACCGCAAGCACAACAGCTCAACTGGAGCAAAGTGGTTCCTTAATCCACAAATGCATCCACAGCGCTGAAATACACTGAATATGTCTCACAGGTTAGACCTGCCAATACTGGGACGACATCAAACAGAGTCTCGACGGCGGGCCATTCGTGATCACTTGGGGAAGAAGAGGGTGCAGCCCTGCAATGCGTTGAGACAATGGACAGGTCTCAGGGATATGTCTGGACATGTCGGCGTTGACTCTTTGGGGGAAAAACTTAGCATGTATGCTATCCACTGCACTAATGTAGCTTGTAGAGCCTTGATACCGAAAAGTTGTTTTAAAGTAGATGTTACCGCCACGCTACTGGGAAATGCTGTTAAACCAGTAATGCAGAGACTGCCTAAAACTAGAAGTAAATGTGTCATACGTTTTGCACTGTACGAAAGCACAAAGTGTTGTTCGTCCCATACTTACGACGGGCAGAACACCTGCTTCCCCTTCTTCTTCCCCTTCTTCGTTCTCTTTTCTTTGGCAGAGCAGCCCTCCAGACAGAGGCTGAGCACCAGGAGAAAGATGACGAGCTTCTTGACGGCCATTCTGGTGAGCGTTGAGCCTGTGGAGGAGAAAAACGAACTGTTCAAATAAAGAGAAGGCGCCTCTGAATTTTAAATTACTCAGGCTTGATGGCGTGCAAGTCAAGAAGCCAAAGAGAACGGCTTCATCACGTTCGACAAATGTTAGCTTTCATTTGCACGTGACAGAGGACAGCGGCTGCTCCAGATGTACCCTGGGGTGGGAGTGCAAAGCTTTCTTTCAGGATGCTGTGACTTTGCCCCTTCGCCTGATCCGATATGATGCACGCCTGTCTTCTTTCTTTCTGCATGTCACATACAGTAAACGTCTGAAACGCGAATTAATCAATCTGACAAGGTTTAATCAAGCAGAGCAAGTCCAAGCATAAATCCAATCAGCGGAGCAATGCACCTGAATACCGATGGCCACTCAGGACCCGTCAGGTGAACGTGACCTCTAGAAGGACGGCTGAAATAAATGTCATTTAAAGTCCACGACTTCATTGGAGAAGCCGCACAGAAAAGGTTGAACGACGCGGCTCTCATCCATCATGATGTCCACAAACTATATCTTTGGGTTGGATCTGCGATCGCCGCGGTTCGACCCTCCTTCACACCTTGAATACTAAAATGTCTGAGATAATGCGGCCCTTTGTGTTTATTTCGAAATCTGGAGGGCCGGATCCAACAGTGTAGCACAAACGTACATAAACAAATGCACACTTGTGCTCAGGAGCAGTGCATTTTACACTTCTCGATAGGGGTCATTAATCACAGAGCAGCCATAGTACCTGTGTGAATCCTTCCCCCCCCATCTAGGTAAGTGGTGCCCTCTCATTGCACTGGGACACCGAGACCAACAGCCAAGAGTCTCATCCCCCCATTCCACCCCAATCATCCTCCAGCCCGCCGGCACCACTGTATATTAACCGAAGCAGTTTATTGTCTAGACAGAGACACTCTCCCTCTCTTCCCCGTGGCCTTGGCCCAGTGACTCCCCTGTCTGCTCCTCGCCTGCACATTGATCATCATGTTCTCCAGCGCAGGCAGCTCAGCAACTTTTTGCCTCCATGCAAACGCCTCACTTCGCCCCAACCTAAGTCAACATCGCTGGATTGATTTTGGCGAGCTGGTGCGTCGGTGCCTTCTCCCTGTAGGAGAAACAGGGCAACACTGACCCACAAATACCAGAGGGTCAGCAGTCTTGGCGATCGTTTCTTATCTGACCTACAATGTCTCATCTTCCCTCTGGCTTTTCTCTGAGAACTCGTGTCGGACGGTCTGATGCTACAGCTTCCTGATCAGAGGGAGACGAAGAAGGAGGTGTCCATGACTCGTATGCATGACACTGGAGAAGTAAGGAGTGTTATTATGAAACACTTTGGAAAATCTTGATCACAACATGACTTTTGGGACGAGTTCTCAGCGTATTTAGCGCGTTAATCCTCAATCCAATCCATTGTCACAGGGAGGTTGCCTTCTCAGATTCCCGATTTGGAAACAGAGATGATGGTCAGAGTTAATTAAAGTAATCAAAACACTGTTTGTTACAGCGCTGGATCGATGCCGTCTCCGCGTCGAGCAACTACGAGGATCAACTACAACAGCGCGACGCAGGAGTTTACGCGCCAAACAATTGACTAACGAAAATTTGGATTGTAACGTATATAAGGTTTCGTTAAGTTCTCCTAGCATTGCCACGTGTCCGGTGACCATGACCTCTACACTTAAATCCTCTGGCCTTGAAGCGAAGGCGTGTCATCAATTTCATATGTGACGTGAAACTAAACAAGCCCAAACTGATGATCAGTTTTAATAACAAGAAAGGTTTCTCTCTCTTTTGTCTGAATCGCACAGCGGATCATTTAACAAGATTTATTCTTGAGATGCAGTCCTCCTTTGTCAGGGTGACATTGAGTCCTTGGATTTATAAAAAAAAAAACTAATATTTTCTTATTGTCAGGAAGAGATATAACAGAGAAAAATAAATAAATAAATAAATAAATGAATGCTTGGGCCCAACAGTGTCTTGCTGGGTCCCAAGATTTTTACATTAAACATACACATGTAACACAAGTCCTCTGTTTATTATGCAGACTCAAGCCTTTGCTGTAAGAGGATGTTTTCTGTTGTATGTTACTGTATATCGCAGCACACTTGAATTGGAAATTCATAAGGAATACGGCCTAGACCTGCTCTGTATGAAAAGTGCCCTGAACATAAAAATGGACCTGATGAGAACGACTGGTTTTCCGTAAGAGAGAGAGGCGCGGACTTCATGCACAGCCGTGCTAAACGTGCTGAAGCCTTAAAAAGGGGTTTGCCCCACGGGGTCCAAGGTCAATAAGCGATTCTGCTCTGCCCACATTACTCCTCCCAGAGAGGGGAATTCTTTTTCAGATCCTGGTCAATAAACATAAATAAATAATACGTGGAAGTGATGAGAATAATAGAGGTAAATTAGATTATTATTATGATGATGATGATGATGATGAGCCACGAAACGACAAACCTGTGTGTTGCGGTGTAAATCCTATCTGACCATCAGGGTTCTTGTTGATTTACACGTGACACAATGCAATTCAGTGGCATCTTTAAAGAAAAAAAAAAAATGCCAGGAGGACAGGCCTCGTCAAAAAAAAACGCTGACGTGCATCCTGAACCTCCAGTGATCACCATGGGGGGGGGGGGGGCCACTCGCAACCTGTGGCCCCTCGTCGCCCCGGCCCCCCCGGTGACAACGAGACAGAGAGAGGGAGACAGAGAGAAAAAGTGAGAACCGGAGGAGGCGGACACACTCGAGCGAAGGGCTGAGCAGCATGGGGGGGGGACAACACACGGAGAGAGAAGCACAGCGACCACCATGGCGGAGGAGTGGGGGGTGGGGGCGCCGAGCGCACGTCAACGCGAACAACAACACCACAGTCGTCGATCGTACGAGTCGCCACTTACCGTTTCGTGCGCGTCACCCGTCAATTCCTTTCAAACACCAACCACCCCCCCCCCCCCTCCCCCGCCCCACCCCACCCCCCCAAAAAACAAAAGAAATAAAATAAAATAAACCCAACTAGAGCCCAGTGTGAGCGCGGCGCGCAAAGAGCCGTCAACGGAGCCGCTCGGCGCGCTCCTCCTCCATCCTCCTCGTCGCGCCCAAGCGGCGTCTTTTTCTTTCTTTTTTGAAGGGAAAAAGAGAAAAAAGTTACATCTCGGCAAATTGCCAATTTTTAGTTTTCTTTCCGCGCCCTGCTTGTTGTTATTTCGTACCAAAGTGTGTGTGTGTGTGTGTGTGTATTTATGGCTGCTGCCCTTTCGCCTGAGCTCGGGATGCCCAAGATGGAGGCTCGCGTGTACCTGTCATGCAACATGCGCAGTAGCGGCTGCACGGAGCCGGAGCGCATCAGTCCTCCCATCAGCACCACGGACAGCCGCCGCCCCCCCCCCCCCCCCCCCCCTAAACGCTGGATTCGTGACGCGGTGGCCAAATGAGACGCACCCATTCGCGTGACGGGAGCGAAAACACGCCTCGGTATTTATAGGAGCGTCGGTGCGTCGTTTAACGGCAGATGGACGCGAGCCATAAAGCAGAGACAATAATGGATGGCTGCACCGTCCAGGGCAGCCCATGGCTTTCATGACTCTAGAATATTCCACTTGGCTTTGCAGAGGTTGTCATGTGGTTTGGTAGAAATGGGAAGGTTACTGTCTACATGCAAACAGAATGAATGGACCAGTCACATTTAATCTCTGATATACCAGTGCATTAATTATCTATATTTCGCATGATATTAGGCGATTAAACAAACCCGGAAGAAACCGTCAGAGGAACGATCTCAGCAAAAAGGTCAATTTCAGTCAGAGAGAGAGATCAAATTGCTCAGAAACATTGTGGGACAAGTTCAACAGCTCCTCCGTGTCAACTGGGCGACACAATGAGGAAGGCGATGTGATGCGATCAAAAGCTCCAGAGCTGCTGCTAATCGGAACTTCTGTCTTCTCAGCTGCTGTTTACAAGGTATGAGACGCCAGTGTGATGAAATGTCACCGTTTCCCGTTTGTTCCCGCCAAAACTGTGAATGTATAAATGAATCGGCGAAGAGATACATGACAGAGTGAGCGACTGAATGAATGACTGACAAATCCATTTTGGCACCAGACCAAACGCAGAAGAACTCTAAAGCCCTTTATTTATGATCGCCGCACCGATTCTCGTCCCATGGTGTGTAAAGTTTTATTTTGCGCAGCGTGTACAGGACTTGTGGAGCAAGATTGATGATCCTCTCGAGGACAGAGTTGTTGTTTTTTTCCATACAGAGCTGGAGCTTTGTGCTGGTGATATGGCTGCATGTTATGTATTTCTGCTAGAGAAATTGAAAACCGAAAGGCTCAACTAAGGGTGAATCATTGTTGTTGTTGTTGTTTTTTATGCACAAGATCGATTTGTGAGATTCAGGGCTATGTTGCCCCGATAGCATTTCTTCCAAGATACATACAAGTGTTTATTTTACTACACGTTGTCTACTTGCTACTGTAGATTTCAATTACAATACTGTTTTGGGTTTTTTTCTCATACGCTGAGCCGGGGAATCTCCACTTCACTTATAGACACCAAACTTTCAAATTTATTCCTAATACAAATGGGCGTGTTCATACATTTTCATAGTTTTATTTTTTGTATCCTCTCCACTTCTTGCCGAAAAAATCATTTCAAAAAACATGATAAACTATGATTTGTCTTTGACAATACTGAGTTCAGAAATGAGTTTGTAACATAAATCGTATGAATTTCATTGTCAAAACAGAGGTAATTAAATCCTTTATGGGATTAAATACATATTATACGATATGCTATGTTCATCTGGTTGAAAAAAACAACCACTATTGGCATCAAATATCAGATACTCACCATCAGTAATTTAACAGTTCGAACAGTCCAAATTCTATATAGAATGATAAATCTGTAATTAAGTTGATCTTTTGTTCCGATTGTAGCTTTCCAGTATTATAAAATGTGTCAAAATGGCTGAGACCAAAATGTTGTGGGTCATAATTAAGCTAAGTTTTTAAAAGTAGGTCACATTTAGACACGCGTTTTGATTTGACCTTTCCGTGACCCTTCATCCTGTTTCCTCCTTCCTGGGATGCGACGGTTGTTCTCGTTTTGTCTTTGTGACTGTATTGTTTGTATTGAAGCAGCAGTTCATCCTCCCACACTTCACCAGATTTGTACCGTCCCACGCGGCGGCACTAACACCGCTGCCACTCTCCGCCTTCGATATTTTGGATTCTGCTATACAGTCTGCTTCGTAATCTCCTGCCTCTGCTCGGCCTAATACCCGTCTGCATGTGGGTCTGATCCTCTACTCACCTGCCGTACCTGCCACGCTCAGCCAGCTCGAGCCCGCCCGTCCGCCTGCTCTCCTCATCAGAGGCGGCTCTGGACGGAGTAACAGTCTGAGCCCCTCATCTGCTCCACTTCCCCCCCGGGGAAACAAGACCAAATTCAACCCTTTGAACGTTTGTTTTGATAAGAAAAACTTTGAAAACTTCTCCCGTCTCCGTCCCTGTATTCGACTGTACATCCGAGTCCAGGGTTAAACATGGAGACAGAATAAATAATGTGGGTGATGATAGAGATTACTTTTAACATTTGACATGACACACAGAGCACTTCCACCAGATATTTTTTTTCATTCATTTCTATAAACCACACCACATGCCCCTGGACTTGGTTGCGGTCATAGCTTTTATACATTCATATTTTTACTTGTCAGAACTGTTCTTGTCATTTTGTGTTTGGTTGAAACACTTAAGAGAACTGAGCAGGAAGCCCAATGTTTTTTTTCTGGTTTTTTTCTTTTAGTAAAAATAAAATCCGTCGCAGAAGCAAGTAAGCTGATTTTTCTCCCCCCCCCCCAAAAAAATGTTGATCCTATCTCATTCATCACTTTATGTCAAACAACTTGGGAGGCCTTTACATAATGATCCCCGTGGTATGATTTTGATTGACATTGCATGCCTTTCTCGTACACAAATTAATCAGCACCATATGCACAGAGATTAATGATTTATGTCACAGGGGCATGGCTTCGGTATTACAATCAAGAGGCGCGCGGTCGGAGCACAAGGATCCTTTTGTGCTGACTAGAAAAAATGTGCGCCGGCTGGCTACGAGCCACGCGTGACGGACAACTATGTGCCATTCCAGAAGTATGTCAGGCTGGATTGAGCCAATCTGTTGTGGTATTTATACCTGGCATTCGCACCACATTTTCCTGCTACCGCTGCAGCCAAGAAGAGTTATGAGAGTTGTCATATTCTTATTCAACGCGAAAGTGAAGCTTTTGACAGCGCGGGACTCGTGCAAGTGTTTCTGCGCGAAACTCGTTTTCTACTGCTGAGCAGCATTTCTTAGTTTTTCTGGATTCAGAGTTGACGGGCGTTTGTTCAGGCTGACCGCGGAGATGAAACAAAAAAGGACAGACAGAGGTGTGTAAGGTATTTTGGCTCAAATGTCAGAGGAAGGTGGTAGGTAGGCAGACTCCGCAGACATGTGGACTCTTCAAGGTGAATGTTTATCTACAGTGCTCCACTATCACACGCGTAACTTAGTCAAAATCAAAGAAAACAGATCTGAGAATGAACTCACGAAAAGCAGCAGGGCCTCACCTTGTTCCTTCTCCTCGAGAAGCGAGGAGATGCTACTGAATATATAGGGTGTTCAATCAACGCCTATGCTCCTTCGGCCCATACCAGCATTGACTGAGGGGTGAAACATACAGCGACCGTAACACCAGGAAGTATAAATGATCATTTAGCTCCTTCCCCAAGCTTATTACATTTCTAAATCACTATCTGAAAGGTTTTTTCATCTCAACCGCTTTTACTAACAAACAATAAACTATCAAATTAAGCATTTTGACTAAAAAAGAACCCCCCCCACCAGTTGGTTTAACCCATGATGTCAGCGATGACATCACCAACACCCTAAACACCAGGACATTCTGGGCGGGGCCTCTTTCAAACAACAGACCTGCATCATGGTGGCTCTGAACAAAGGAACAAACATTTGTAAGTATGGACAAAGAAACAAACAATTTCCAAACCCGCCACTTAATAAAGACAACTAAAAAGTAACTTCTGGCTGTTTGCTGTAACTTACATATGCGTTAATGTGAACTGGAACGTAACGCTAACACAAACAAACCCGGGATAGCGAGTGAAGCAATGCTACCTTAGCAAATGCTAAATTATAGCAAATTGAACACATGTAGAAAGTAATATGATGATGTGTGCTGAGTACAGAGATCTCTATATCTAGATATTTCATTTATTTTTTTGTTTAGCTGTACATGTGCAAAGTGGAATTGATGCTGGATTTGAAATGTTTGTTGAACACTAAAAACTAGATGGTAAGTTGGGACGTATAATTATTGATATATTCATTGGCTATGATGTCAACTCTATACCCAACTATTTATATATGTTTATATACATAATTAATCATATAATAATAATACAATATATGCCTTTATACAGTATTCCTTTCTGGTCATTTTACTTCATGTATTGTTTTTACTCCTGTTTAATAAAATAACTCTTGTCACAGTGAAGTGGAATCTTAAAAAAAGTTTTTTTGCTTTATAATAAAGCAAACATTTTTTACATTTTCTTGAAATTGAATGATGATTCAGTTGGATCTATAGTCCTAGACATGTGGAAAAACAACCCGTATTGGGACCGCTGTTCGTTTAAGGACATTTATCAGGCCCGATGTCGAGGGAGGGTCGTCATCCGTGACCCAGCTCGCCCTCCACCATGACCTCTTTAAACTCCTCAAACGGGACGAAACACACACTCTCTCAAGTATGCTGTGTATTCATATGCTGCTGATCATTTGTTAATTTTCTTACACAATGTTTTGTGTGAATAATACCTTATTTTCATATATTTCCTGTTATACCCTTACATCTATAGTTCTATACTAAAAAATAGTTTAACGTTTGTATATTTTTCTATATTTGTATTGTGCTCTCTCTATGTATTTTCTAATATTTTAATGTTTTCCAAATCTCAGGGACTGCCTTCACTATTTAAGCTGTTTAGTTGTTGTCGGAGCGAATGCCCGTCCGATGGTTCACTTATTCTTTAACCTGTTTTCCTCTCACTCTCCTTCACCTGATATTGTTACGGTTGTGTTGTATTTTGTCAATTCAGCCGTGCCACCGTCTGCTATCTCCGTCGCTGTGGATGAATACCAGTCTCGTCCTTGTTTTGGCAAGGCGATGGGTGCGGCGGTTCCTTTTGTGCCGTAAATCCAGCCGGCATTTTTCGCGGCACAAGAGAGTATCGTAGTGAAGGCAAGGCTTATAGCTGACCAGTACAAACACGAATGGGGTCGTTTTTCGTCATCATGACAAGTTAATCCAAAATCCTATTTCCCCCCTAACTATACGTTCTTTGTAAATTCATTAGGTCAGAGTAGAGGTCTGCGCAGAGTAGCATGTTTGCAGATGTTCGCTGTCAAACCATCGATCACCGAACAGCTTCCAGCACAATACCGTTCTGATGAAATTTGGCACTGTGCTAGTTTTGCAACCCCCGGGTCATTAGATAAGCAGATTGTCATAATGGACAGTGAGTCTTCCATCCCTCCCCGCCCCGTCAGCAGATGTGTAGTATTTGCGCAGCACCAACCTGGATTACGACGGAGTCTTCGAGCCAAAGAGCTGTTCAGCAGGAGAGATCCTCCCGCTAATGCTGGAGGGAAATCCTCGAAGAGCAAAGAGATTCTTACCAAAATGACAAGTCCAGCTGGGTTTTTTCTCCACCGGATGGGATGACGGGGTTTTTTTTTTATTAAAAGTTGTTGTACATTTACAGTGTTTTGCTTTCGTCAGACAAACTCCTGCAACATTAAAAGCGATGGAGTTCAGCGTTTCTCTCTCCTCGGTTAAATATCTAATGCCTACAACGCAGCGAGTTCGAATCCGGTTCACTCCGGCTTTTTGCCATCGCCCCGCAGACTTCCTCCTGTCTCATTGTCTGAGCGTCAAACTGCGGTGACAGTTCCAAAAAGCAAAGAGTGAATTTCAGTCTGGTTTAGTTCAGGTCCATCTGTGAAACAGCCTTGGACTCAGCACTTGTCACAGAGCGAGCAAAAGACAAAAACAAGGAAAAATGTTAGAGAGAAACGCTGCACGATTGTTGGATGTCAGAGAGCCGGTACATCGTTGCACATCCTTCCCAGTGATTGTCATATTAGAAACCGGAGACTGAAGTTGATTTATATTATATATATATTTTTCTGCAAAATGTCAGTTCTCACCTTTTTTTTTTTTTTGACTTTTCAGATTTAATTTATAGGTTATGTAATTAATGAACATAATCCCCTTTGGTGCGCAGCCCAATCTGAGAAGCAGCCCGATTGTCATATAATCTGAACACTCAGGAAATCAGGAGAAAAATCAATTCACATCTCTCTACGATGTGGTAATTAATTTGGTGGAATCTTCCCGCGACTCCGAACGGGATAGGTACTTTAGAAACCGGTTGGATGGTGGATTCCAATAGAAGACAACATGTTAATGATTTGAATGACACTGTGAACTGTGCCTCCCCTTTCTTTACAGGCTGGAATCCAAAAAAGCGCGCCACTTGCAGTGGCATCAACAACTGTTCAGGGGGGCACGAACCCCGGCTGTAGCCCTGAGGGGCACCACCAGGGGGCTCTGGTTTCAAAGCCAAGTGCAGCCAGGGGGCAATTCACCACTGTGATGCCCGACATCTCAAAGTGAAGCATAAAACTGTAACCTCCAGGATTCAGGGATATATAATATCAATATACTGAAGGGACACGATGATAGCAATTCACCAGATGCATTAGAATAAGAAGAAAAGAATTGAGTTTGTCATAAAATGTTAGTCATTTCTCTCTAAATTCCTCTGTTGGCACATTTCCCACGTAGAATAAAAACCTCAGGAAAGGACCACACAGCAAAAGCTGCTGCAGAAGGTTTTACCATATAAATGAAGTCATCTCAAAGCCCCCCCCCCCCCACAAGGTGCCATAATGAGGCGCAATCTAGATTTAGCAAAACACGTCTGCTCCGCTGTGTTTCCCATTCATTTCACCTGGAACAAAACCGGTGTTTCGCAGACGCTGCGAGAAACGCCGGTCGTGTTGTACAGTGCCGACTGTTTGGGGGAGACGGCATTTTGTTTGTTTCACAGCATCTGTCCCAAAAAAAAGGCAAGCGAGTCTAATGGGATTTCGCCGTGAGCCCAAGAACTGAGAATTCTCCGTTGTATACATTTCCATCTCCAGTCTGCAAGGCGGACACACACACACACACACACACACACACACACACACACACACACACACACACACACACACACACACACACACACACACACACACACAAGAGACTCCTCCATGGCTGGCACGTTTCTTTCTCTCTCTCTCTCTCTCTCTCTCTCTCTCTCTCTCTCTCTCTCTCTCTCTCTGTCTCTCTGTATGTTAGCCGTGACCCAGAAGGTCTGCCTTGTTTCTAATTTCCTCTGTTTATTATATTTCTTTGTATCAAAGCCTCCGAGTTTCACGGGACCACCGTGGAAGCGGCAATCAAACGTGGACAAACGAGACAAAATAACCCGACTTCTACAGACAAAACCTCAAGGGCTCTGTGTGTGTGTGTGTGTGTGTGTGTGTGTGTGTGTGTGTGTGTGTGTGTGTGTGTGTGTGTGTGTGAGAGAAAGAGAAAGAGAGAGGGATTCCACAATGTGAAGTGCTGACATCTGCTGCAGGCCCTTGCAGGGCTGGAATGTGATACTCTCCTTTACACAAAGGGCCTTGGCCCTTGCAGCAGGCACAAGAAGACCTCTATATGCCCCTCTCCACGGGGGCAACGCTCGTACCAAATGACTGTATCAATGCCCCGCGCACTTCTTTTCCCAGCCATTAACTTTGATTAAAACCACACAAAAAACAACTCCCGGCATACCGTGATGCTGGGGAGATGTCTGCGCTGCACTTTCTTTGAGGTGGTGGTTTCTGAGCTGAGTGTGAGACTGGGGGTAAATTGCTGCAGCATTGCATCATGCGTCTGGCTCAATGGTTTCAATATGTCCCCGGCTCTCCCTTTGATTGTTGTGTCTGTGCTGCATGCAGGCTCGCCATTCGACTGGGGCGGGGGCTGGGGGGGGGGGGGCGCACCATGTGGACGTTGCCAACAATGGGATGGGAGGAACCACATGAAACGCAGTTGACGAGGTGCAACAGTTACGCCGGGGAGAAAGGAAATTGGGAACAGGAGGGAGTATTGTTCCAAGTGGTGTCTCTGCTTTGATATGACAAATTGAGAAGCCCTTAAACATTTCCTTCCACAGAAACCTTTAGGCAGAATCCACAACAGAATTTTTTTTTTTTTTTTTAAAAACTGCATGGGAACACATTTATCTTTCATCTCTCTATTGGGGAAAATGAATCGAGGGTTTAAACAATCACTCCATGGCTTTTTAAACAAGCTTACTTTGGGCATATTTTCTTATGGAAACTTTCCTTTCGAATCATAAAGGTCCCGGTGTTTATATACGCGGCGGAATCCATTGTTTAACCAAGCATGAATTCGATGGACCGTGATGCTCATTGGGGGAAGAAGAAAAAGTGAATGGGCCACAAGGACCACAGCCAATGTTGTAGAATAAGTAAGAAGAAATATTGTTATGAACACAACAACACGGCGGGGGAGAAAATGTGCGTGCACGATAGGGAGTTGGCCACAAATCTCTGGCACGAACATCTGTCAAATCCATGGCGATGAACAAAAAAAAAGAAATGACATGAATGATTTAAATCACATGAAAAAAGTATAAATAAAAATGTCCTCAAGTTGTTTCTGAGTGGGATGATGGTTATAGAGAGTTTAAAAATCGCATGCCTTCAAATATTTTTCATAGAAATTACAATCTGCAACTATAGAATCAGATGCATTTTTTTTTCATCCTGTTTATTTATTTTTTTAAAAATCTTTTTAGTTTCAGCAGTTGTGGCAAAGTTTTTGGGTTAAATTTGACTCATCTAATCTGGTGTTCGTGCCATTTTCTACCGTGTGCAGAGCTGTTCCTTATATCCAGACTATGTCCTCTGCTGCCTCGCGCCGTGTTATCCGAGGATGCTGACGCCTCTTCCTGGAAAACGCACGCGCGCGCGCGCGCGACGGGGACTTGCCAACTTGTAACTCGCCGTGTGATGGAACGCCTCGTCGGAGCAGGCAGCCAGCGACGGAACAGTTAACATCCCGGGGAGTTCCCTCGCCAGTGGCGGAGTTGTACTTTATGTATAGCACCTGTTGTGCCGTCAGTTGGCAGCCTCCGAGAAAACCCAACCCCGGCCGCGCGGCGATATTTCATCCCGGTCGTCTCCGCCCGAGTTATGACTCGAGACCTCGCCAGACAACAGAAGTCGTCTCGCCGCTGCGCATGGTTTTCTGGGCACAGACTGTATCGGGTTGCCGGACTCCCCTCGCCGTGTCTCCGCGTGTGCGCGAGAGGTTTCGCCGTAGTGCGTAAAGAGCGGCGGGGGTTTATCCAGACGGAGGCTCGTACGCACCGTGGACGCACGCGTCAGCCCAAAACGCGCATCCGTGCATGTCCAGTGATCTCGCAGCGTAGATGATATGTCTGCACGCGGACGCCTGTTGACCTAATTCCAGGATTATCGTGACTTCCAACAAAACTTTGTCCAACTCGCTATCCCAACTTTCCGCGGCGCCACAACAGGTGCGCACTTGCGTTGCGCAGCGAGCGTCCGGTTTTTTTTTTGGGGGGGGGGAAAGCCTTTTGGAAGAAGGATTTAGTCTTTGACTTGAAGAGTGACAGGGTTTCACTTTCCCCAGGACTGACGATTAAGATTATGTGGATTCTACTCTGCTTCTATCGTCTCCAAATGTGTCCCAAACAGCACTGGTGTCCTGTAAACGACGCGTGCGCGTGGTGATGATACGAACCGTCCCGTCTACAGCGCCCTGCGACCGCCCGCCACCACTCATCCAAATGATCCTTCCATTTCTCTGCCTCCTTGCATCGCTTCTCCAACACTATGGCTCGGGAGCTGAATCAAGTCACGTCACCAAATTCCACCTTCCAAGTGTAAAGGAGCAAAACGGTGAGTTTTGTTGCATCGGTTAAAGTTGCCGGATTGAACACACACACACACACACACACACCAAAAAATGCTTATTTTGAACTTGGCTTCTAGCCATTGATTTGGAACAGAACATCTTGCTTGAGTTTAAGCCGCAATGAATGAGAGCGTTTCATTCTGTTCAAATAGCATTATCCAGCATAGGAAGTGCAAAATTACTTTTTTTTTTTTTTTACCTTTAAAGTGTCCTGGTGTATGTTTAAGTGGGGAAAAAAACCCCTCTGAAATTTCAGGTCCCCCAGGGGGAAGTTTTCCCTGTGATCATAAAAAAAAGGGCTCCATTCATGCAGCAGTCGTTCCAGGCGATGTGATTCGGTTAACCCTCTGAACTGCTCCGGGCTGCACTATCAAATTTAGCGATCCAAGTTTTGTTAATGTTTAATGACACGTTCCAGTTCGGGCTGGAGTTTAAAACGTCTCTGTCCATTTCTACCTTGAGCTGGATGAGTGAATAATGACCCTGCAGGGTTTTAGTTTTTTTTGCCATCGTGGGTTATTTAGTAATCAAGTATGTGGTTGTAGGGGAGTGTGCCGTGTGCAGGAGGCCATTTCTTCAAACCTTCAAATGAGTGGTTTTCCAACGATGGGCTTGATTTATGTAGATTGTGTTTCCTCTCATCCTGTTCCACGACTGTCTTCGAAAATTAGCCTTTTATAGTCATGCATCTAAATCAAGGAGGCAGATAAGAGCAACAGTACAAGCCGGGGCATATTGGTACAGGATGGAGGCCAAAGAGACCCAAATTAGTTCATCCTCAATTGGCATTTCGCCAAACCCGAAGCATGTTGGCTTGAACAGTCAAGAGCAGTAAAAATGTGGGGTTTGAATACTGATATGCATGTTCATGTCCCAGCTTCAGCAAACTGTACAGTCAAAGAAAAGCAAAGGTTTATTTCTGAACACAGACGAACTGGCACGTTGCTGCAGATCTTATAGAACGGCACGGAGAGAACAACAAGGACCTCACAGGGGAACAGTTCAAAAGGTGCCGACGAGCCCCATTGCCCTGCAGATGTTGCACCGGTCAAAACCCCTCATTCATTACTCAGCCCTCCGCAGCCGCTGGGTTCGCCTGGCGTTCTGTGAGGACATGCGGCGCTGACTTCACTACAGTAACAGTCAGGGCTGGGAAATCAGAGCCTCCCGCCGGGATCCCCGAGTTTAATCAGGACGGCTGAGAAAGGAAAACAACGGGGAGGAGAGAGGAATGAATGAGGTGGAGGGGAAGGGGTGAGATGTTAAACCGTCAAAAGAACTCTTTAAATTGGGGGCGGTCTCCACGTTGGCCGAGGAGGGCGCAGCCGGCCAGGGCTGTCTGTAACCTTTGACTGGAGCACCTCTGAGTGCTCACCGTTGTGGCGCGCACTCGATTGCCGATGCTCCGTGAGACAATTCGATATCGATCCGAGGGAGGAGAGGGAGCCGTGGCCTGTCTGGCATATTTAGTGGTATGTAGTTGCCAGGAGAGTTACAGTCTCCAGTGGTATTAAACTTAGCAAGTGACTGCTGATGACTCCATAAGATATCGGAGGGGTTCCACTTCCCGTCGAGGGCCCGAGCTATCTGTCACAGTAAATGACTCTGTCTCCAACGTCAGAAATGGACACTTTCTGTGCCGCGGTCGTAAATAACGCCGCACCGCCGAAGATTTTGTTACAATAACATGTATTGCACATGTTATTTTCATGTGTTCGCCACATGGCTGTGAGGTTTCGCGGTTATTAAAGAAAAACCATTGCAAAAAAAAGGAAAAAGACATCTGCAATTGCACTACAGGAATGCTTTGTACAGTTTCAGAATTCGGAAAAAGGATGTAGCCATTTCCCACCACGACTACCACCGCCACCGCAACCTCCGGCTACTCCTGCCAGCTTCTTCTATTGTTGGTATTGTTAGACTATCATTTCCTTATATTTGGAAATCATTTCCTCATATTCGATTGAAGTCCAAAAAAGTCTTATTTTGCACTATACTTCATGAACATGTCTGTCAAACATTTGCCGTCAACACACTTTTTTTTGTCGACGTGATTGTTTTGTAATATTTTGCTACTGGAAACTAAAGCTGACGGACGAGTTTCTGGTTTTGTTTAGGCAACTCGGAGCACTTTGGTTTGGTCTGGATTTAAAGAGTCATTCCTTCTCTAATCTTACAAAACAGTTATATTTGCCTGAACATAATAACATGTGTGGTGCAGGACCTGGACCACAAGCGGACAATGTGACCGTCTGTGTATTTGTAAGCCAATCCATTTTTGGGTGGAACAAATAAAGCCAGTAAATATAATCTGAGCAGCATTATACGTCCTCCTCAGTCGTTTTGGAAAAGTGAGGTAGTGTACGAATATTTTTTCTAAGATATGTTTTTGTCAGCAATAAGACTGGAACAGGATTAATAGCCTGTGCCTTTGATGGAGTGTCAACCCAAGAGACAGTTTCAATCCACGTCGTCCTCCTGTCTAAGCAAACAGACCCCGGGCGCATCACGGTGAAGCTGCGCTGCGTCCAAGCTCATTAACGAACAGGCAGAAATAACTCCATCACACTGATGTGGCCCTTTTTGTTCACGCCACAAATATTAACCGTGCCTCCTTTCATTAGGGCTGCAATTTGCTGGCAGCGCCACCCGTTTTATAACACCGCGCATCCAGCTGAAGACGCATCTCGGCTCCCACAATCACACAGGTCACCTCGTCCAATCACTTCTCTCAATCACGGGCTTTACTTTCCCATAGAGGGCCGTGTTTTGCCCCCCCCCCGTCCCCCCCCCGTCCTCGCCCACCTATGGGCCCCGGGCCTTATTAAAAAAATCCGGCGGCAGATATTTGCGGTGGACGTGGATTACCTGCAGATATTCCCACATATCCCCCGCTGAGCGTCACTGGAGGAAGGTATGCGCCACGCCCGACCTGCCAATGATCACAGAGGCTGCTGTTCCTCTAAAGATTACAAGATTAGGGAGGGGGGGGGGGTGGCAGACTGGGGTTAAGGGGGTCATAGGCCCAAGGGGGAACATGTGCAGGTTTCCACACATACATACGCGTAATAGGGTTGAAGATACAGAGTTGCATTGTGCATTCATTAGATTATGATGCGGACAAATACGCGGTTTAGAGTGGGGATTTAAAGGCAGGAAGGAGACTGGGTGGCCTTGTGAGGAATCGTGACTGGTTCAGGTGTAATGAGAAGTGGACATCACCCTTTCGTTCATCCATAGGCGGCTGGGGACAACTGTTAATGCCGCAGTCAAGAGTGTGGCTACGGCCGAGGGGCTATTTTGGTCATTCAGGGAACCACCGAGTAAAAGTACAGTCGTTTTTTTTTTTTACTGAGAAAATGTTAGGTGACTAACGGCTGAAGTATTTCTAAGGCTTGTGTAGGCTTCTCCTGTGTGAGTGGTGGAAGATTACCAACTTGAATAGGAAATATGGTTCAGCAATAGGTACAGCAACATATCACAGCTTAAGCTTCCGTTGGGTAAGTGACTACAGCAATGGTGAGCTAAGGCAAACTATTCTAGTTCATCAGAACATGACAATGCATTCACCAATTTAAATGACCTGTAATTCACTTTAATCAGATTTGCTTCTATCTTATTCCCATTAAGCGGCCTTGGTAACGTTTTTCTTGTTTCTGTTGAAGTGACAGAACATTCAGAATTTCTTTTTCCTCCGAGTTTTGTAGTATTAAGAGCCATCCTTCGTGCAAAACTGAAGAGCAAAGATGAAGGATATATTCATGTTGTCTTATCAAAATCAGTCCGAAGACTCCCAGGTTTCTGTTTTTTGGGGATATTTGGAAACTTTTCCATGGGAGTTGAGTCTCCTGCCACTTTAACTCTAATATTAGCTCTGAAGCATTTGAAAACCCCCCAATATTGTCTCAAATACAAGAGTAGCAATATTATGCTGTCTCAAATTATACATTTCTGTTGAGTTGAGAAGCCTCAAGATCACTTCTTCTCCTTCTCGGCCAATTGTTACCAAATCTGTCCTGACTAGAACAAATACAGTGGTTTATATAGGTTCAAGGCTTTTTTCTACTGGCAGCCACAAGTGTTGCCAGCTGGAATTAAAGGTTCCACTATGTTGTTTTAAGAGGTTTCCATAGTGCTTAGCTCTGTGTTTTAATTTGAAATTGCGATATGGCTCTTAAACCGATGAAACAAAGCGAGCCGGTCTCGGAATCTCCATTCTTTGTTTAATACAGGTCAGATGTTTCCTGAGCCCCGCTTCCCTGGGAAAAGCTTGTTTCCACTCAGAAGACGCTGTGCTTTGATCGATATGCTTGAATGAGTGAATGCAGCACTATGCATTTAATCATTGTAGTGGGCAGCGCAATAGCGGCCGGTATGCTCGGCTGAATTAAAACCATCAAAGAAAATATATGGCTCGAACGTTCAATGAGCTCAGGGGGAAGCAGAGAGGGCAACAATTACACTGAGTATATCACGGTTGTCAGATGAAAACCACATTTGTAAAGGGGGGATTGTCAGGCTGGTTAGGATGATTTCTTATTTTCTCAATGAAGTCGATGTAGTTTATAATTCGAACCGTGGATTTGTGAACTGTATTTATGGGTTCGTCCGTCCTCAAAGTCACAAAATGCATGGGTTCCCATGTAAACACTGAGTGTAAGTAAAAAAGAAAAATCCCTAAAATCTGCAGTAAAGTGATTTTTTTGTCCAGGCTAGCAGCGGTAGAACCACTCGGCCGGTGAATACAGGCCGGCCTATGTCTCCGGGCTGGAGGAGTTTTTCCCCTCAGTGTCTCACTCCGGAGTGGGGGGACCCTGGATAACAGTGTCTATGTTTTCCCTGTCAGCACTATTTGAACATGGAGTGCTGTATTTGGCAGGCGGTGCATGCCACCGCCTGCCTGCTGTTTGTCGTTTCGGGCAGTCTCCCCAACCACCTCGAGCGGCCAAGTGACTCTTTCAAGGGATCTGGGTCACAGGTTTCACGGCCGCGCTGAAGAAGAAATGTTTCTCCACAGACCCGGCCTGTCTGAAACAATGTTTCCTTTAGTGACAGACAAGAGGAGCAAGATGCATTAAACCTGCAATAATAGATTTAGTTTGGCCACTCGGGGGGGGGTACAACAAGCTGTGCATGCAACAATGACGTGGTGGTGAACTTGTTGGACGTTTACATTTATTCTGTCATTGCTCACTTGAAGAGCACTCTCCTTTTAGCTCTGTTCTGGGCTCCACCGACTCCTGCGGGGAGCAGTTTGCTCCTCAGCAGATAAGCACTGCGCCATGGCAGCAGACGGTGTTTGGGTGGATTCATCAGTGCTTTGTCCCGAAAAAAACGACCACTTTTATTTCACACGTAGGTATGATTCATGATCACTGTTAGACATTTGCGTAGCTCTAAAGTTATATTCGCGCGGCATAATCCAGCGGTCTCTTTTCCATATCTGTGTATATTCCGCATATTCGAGACACTGTTTTAGTTTTCATCACTCTTAGAATAAAGGCAGAATGCAGCATTTGGCCTTTGAGGTTTTTAACTGAACTTAATTGGGCAACGGTAATATCAGCATTGGACAAATCAGAAAAGAAAATTAGATCATTTAAATACTATAAACAAGAGTTTGATCTAAATGTATTGTAGAAATTAGATAGTAAAGATCAGTTGCATTGTCTCCCATGTCGGAACATCTAGCCAAAATATACAGTGTAACATCAACAGACCGCCAAAACACGTGTAATGGAACACCACAGCCCCAGAGAGCTACTATCATGGCTAGCTTGGTAAGAGGTAAACTGATTGCATAAAATCTAGATGAAGAAATTAAAAATTGCTGTAATAAATGAGCAGCCGTCATGACTCCAACAAAGGTAATGTGGGGAGCAGATGAAAGATGTCCATCGATATTCGCTCGTAGATGATATGGCACTGATCGTTAAATGCCAAAGTAGATGTTGCTACCAGCAACGGAAGAGTAACGGGATGAAATTATGAAGCAAGTCGCTTGCGAGAAAGTGAGACGAAAAGAATTCATAAATCTGTTTTGGTTTTTTTGGGGGGGGGAAAATATGAAGGAAGTGCCTGCGGCAGGATACTTAATCCCCGAGCTTCTGAGTGGCCAGTATCAGAAGTTCAGCGGGTGCACTCGCAGCTCCCAGGTGTGTCTGAAACTGTCTGAATAGAAAATCTGGGTGTTGGTGAGGAAACACATTCATGCTCGGCAAACATTGCTGGATAAATAACACGCATATATATTTCAATAATATCTTTGATGTGGCAGTGCAGCTTTCCGGTCCTTCAGCCTCTTATCAGTTCCGAATCTGTAGCGGTCTCATTGTCCCGCCTCCGTCTGCCGCCCCGCAATAAGCAGCACACTTTCGGCGATGTCAACAGCTTGCAGATAAGGATTGTCAGCGGGGGTTGCACCATCAGCTGCGCAATATCATTTCAAAGGTTCGGCTTTGTCGATTGTTCTATTGCACATGCTCGTTTGCGAAAGCCCTTAGTCACATTGGCGGTTGTATTACCACTCTTCCTCACAAGCACAATAAATACAGATAACATTTCTTCTTCATGTCCCCCCCCCCCCCCCCCTTATCTACTAAGAGAAATTACTCGAATTGAAAAGCAATTTAGTTTCCTCGGCGGAAGAGCTCGGTGAATATTATCAGCTGCTTGTGCACAATGACTCAATTAGCGGCGAGTCTGACCGGCTGGCACGCGGCAAAGTCTGAATAGAACAAAGCAACAAAAAATTTGAGTCAAGTGCAGACCTCTGAGACTCCCAGAGCAGAAAAAAAACATACCGTTTAT
Organism: Scophthalmus maximus; assembly: GCF_022379125.1. NCBI lineage: Eukaryota > Metazoa > Chordata > Actinopteri > Pleuronectiformes > Scophthalmidae > Scophthalmus > Scophthalmus maximus. The sequence continues at coordinate 20,635,646 of NC_061523.1, read as the reverse complement.
AAATTTAGACTTCTAAACACGGAACAGCAAATATCTCCAATGCTAACATTGATTCTGGCAGGCAGAGGGAAAGAGTCTGCCTGGTCCAGTCTAAACACGAAGGGTAGAGCGTATCTGCCCTGAGTCAAGATTACTTGTTAGAGCAAATACCTGTCATTCACTGAGGCGGCTTTGCTTCCTCACCTCCCTTTGTTTTTGTTACCGGGCCTGATTTTTTTCCCGCCCCTGACCCATCGTTTTAATGCTCACACTGACATACTGATGCTATATGGCTCAAAACATGTCCACCGAGGAAGGTGCGTTGACTTGTTCCCCGTTTTTCTTTCAGCAGCTCTGAAGAACTTCAGGGTCACGACGGCTCAGTAAAAAACACAACGCCATCTCCATTCCAGGTCAAACCCTAGAATCTATCCGACCCGACCAACATAAATCGCAAATTCTGCAGAGTACACCACGTTTGCACGGTTGTGTTGAATGAATTCATCGCCATCGAAAGGGTGCACCAGAAATTAAGCAACGCTGTGGTTCGTTTCTGTGCATTTTCCATTGAACACCAAGCATGTCAAGGCAAGCAAGTGTCCTCCTGAGCTGCACAGTGTGATAGTACGAAAGAAGAAAAGAGGAGCCCTGAAAGATTGTTTGATCTACTGTAAACGCTGGCAGCGACGATTGCCACTCTTGTTGTTACGAAAAACCGATTCCCTCTAAAGCAGAGGCCCGCCATTGATAAAACATTTGGCTCCACTTGAGGCTGAGGGGTTCTGAAAAGTTGCCAGGATTTTTTTCCTTTTTTCTTTTTCGTACAGACCTCGGTTGTCCCGTGTGAGCATTGGCTGTCTTATGGCGACCGGAATTCCAGCTGGACGGAAAATCTTGGCAGCGAGACGCGTTGACCTTGGTAACCATCTCTGGAGGGCATTGGCTGCGTAGCTCGGCAGATGTCATCACCTCCTAGCAGAGAGGGATTTCAGAAGTGTCCTGTAATGACTTTGCCCCTCAACGCACTGGGCTTCGTGGGCGTCACCTTGCAGTTGACTGACAGGGAGCTTGACCCGGAACAAATGCTGAAGGGTCCCACAGCTGTGTCTTTTTGTGTTAGAATGTGAGATTCTTGGGCAAGATTTTACAGTCGGCTTGTCAATTGTCTCCCCCGAAAAATAGAGAGGAGCTAGACATGGTCACGCGCGAAACAAAAGCAGGACCTGAATCGTGATTGATAAGCAAAAAGTGGCCGAGTGTTTTCTCAATGAATGGCTTTCCTTTGCGCGCTTGTGCTCCAACGCGGTGTTGCACGTCGTACAAAATCCTTCACGTCTGATTTCATGCACAACAATAGGGGATTGGCCCCGCACACTTTACACCGAGCAGTCATTTTTAGAGCTGCAACAGTTAATCGATTAGTAATCCACTGCTAAATTCATCGCCAGCTATTTTGATAATCGATCAGTTCAATTCGTTTTTATGGGGGGGAAATTCAAAATTCTCTGATTTCAGCTTGTGAATTTGAATATTTTCTGGTTTCCTAGGCTCCTCTATGACAGTAAACTGAATATCTTTGGTGTGTGGACGAAACAAAAACATAATCTTGGAGTTTTGGGAGAACAACTAATCGATTAATCGAGAAAATAGTCGACAGATTAAGCGATTATGGAAATAATCGTTAGTTGCAGCCCTAGGGTTTTTGTCAGCAAATTAAACCATGACATCACTTGCATATTTTCAATTTTACAAAGCGGCTGGCAGGAAAAGTTCCGGAAAAAGTCATTTGCAGATATTTGCGTTCCCACAAATTGGTGGAAAAGTTGCGGGGATTGGATAAAATTGAAAGGTGACGTGAGGGGATTGGTTGAAATTTCATAAATTTGTTGCGACGTCCCGGAGGGACCGAACGTCCCCACAGAAGCACTGTAGACGATGAACTGTAGCATCGCTGCTCGAGGCAACAACACAAACCCCAATGGTTTCACTTTGTCCCCCGCCCCTCTTCATGATGATATGAAAGCTTTCCTCATGCGTGAAACCGAGCTGCTAGATTCATCCGGCGCAGCAGAGGCATTTCATGGTTATCAAGCACCGTCATTAAGTATGCTAATTTTCACGACGCGGCAATGGGAGCAACTGGTCCGTGAACAGCCTCGAACAGTTTAGAGAACACATTGGAAACAGAACTCATGCGAAACCCGAGTTTCAGCAGTTGAGAGAATATGTGACGATGTTTCTATAGTTACAGCTTTTAACTGACTTCTAAATATTATTGTGACTCATGTGCTGTAAGTACAGAATGCATTAGGGAAGATTAAATGCCCGTTGACGAGGCTCACGGATAATTAGATGAATCAATAACAAAAATAAATAAATTACAAAAGTAAAGCCACCTCGTGTATTCTGTGTTACTGAAACGACTTACAGCCTGTTAAGGCTCTGACTTATAACATGACAATTTCCTTTAGAATAAATTGCAAGTATGTCAATAAAAGTAAACCTTCGAGCTATTGTAAAATATATCTTTATGGTTTTGATTTTTTCCCTTAAATGTTAATCTATGTGTTTAAATTTCTTCTCGGCAGCTTGGTCACAGATGATTTCAATGCCCAGACTTTGCAGCGCGTTGCTCTTTTTTTTCTGGGCTTCCTATCAGAGATACCGCTGGGACATTGCGCTGGCTGGCTTTCCTCCACCACAGCTCATTTACGCCTAGCTGAACTGATGGACATCTTCATAGAATTGCTTCTTTCTTTTTCCTTCCTCTCTCCATTTGGCATGATGCAGGTGAAACATCACTCAAGTATTCACCCCTCCAAGAGTTCATACGCAGAGACGTTTCTGGCTTTTCAGCTCCCGTTACTGACAACACTAACCCATAAGTCATGCGCGCACCCTGGAAATCAAACTACCACTGTGTCTTCTTTATGTAGCGTACCACCGAAGAGTCGGAGAGTGAGAACCAGAAGCTATTAAATAGAGATGTGAAGTATCCCAGCCCTAATGCGTTTAAAGGGTGGGAATAAAAGAAACGCACCTGCCGCAGTAATCATCAGCGCAGCGCCGTCCCATGCTGGCTGGATTATGTCACCTAACACATGGCGAGATGTGATATACGACGCCATGCGAGTGGCATACGGAGACAGTAACCCAATCACACATACTATTTTGAGAATGTATGGCTTTTCCGACAGCACAAATAGGCTTTCGGCGTGGACTGGGTACGGTCTGCCGCGGCATGCTCACACTCGGATCCCCGCGGGGAGGGTATCCATTTCTACGGCCTGAATGGAATGAAAATGCACATTAGCTATTAGGTCTCATGACCGACTGGAATGGTTTCACCAACTGGGCTCGTGTGTCGCTGTCTGCACGCTGGCCGCGATCTACGGCAATCTCTTTTTAATGAAATCAGAGTGAAATTACCCCTTGGTGATACGGGATTGTTCAGCAGCGCTGGAAAAGGTTTTGTCTGCGGGGTTCATAACCCTTCCTCTCTCTCTGGTAGCGTCTACTTTAGAGATCTGGAATTCTACTCTGCTGTAACACTCAATGACGACTGATTTTGAGGGTAACACAGGACATCCGTCAATACCCATTCAATTATTATTTTTTAATTAGTTTCGGTCCGCATGCTATCCTGACACTTGGCTCGGCCTTTGGGTATTCCATCCACTGTTGTTCACTATGGAAACTGACGGATATGACACAATGTGCAGCGTGAGGAGCTGTCCTTGTCCCGTTCCACGTCAAAAAGTAACTTGGCAACACTGACCGACTTACGGGAAAAGGCGCACTTCATTCGTTCAACTGCTGCTGACACACACTGACTCTTCCAGTAAGTCCGTCAGATATGTCCAGTTGCTTTTCGCATTCTGTGCTCTTGTTACTTGGACATCTAGCTGACTGCTGAAGTAGTTACATGGCGGGTGTGTGCTATGGCTAGCCGCTGAGCACACGCTGACATGCTCAATGCTTGTGAACGTACCACTTGATGATTTAAAGGGAATCTGATTGCGGTTGCGGTTAGGCATTTGGTGCGAGAGGTGTGGAGAGGAAAGGGCTTAATGCCCAGATGTTACGTGGCTCAGGACCAGTTGAGGCATACAGCACATGACAAATTCAGTCGAGTGCTGAAAAGACAGGCGAGTTCACAGAGGATCTGGAATTTAAAAAATAAATAAACAGGGACTAGATGGTGTAATCAAGGGATGTCAAACAAGCTTAGGAGTGAAAGTAATGCAATGTCTTCCAATTGGTTGATTTTTTTTCCTTCTTTTCTTCCATGGCTGTGCCAAAGCACCATGGAAGTCCAGGGGGAGTGTGCGGTAATCTAGTAGGAGGTTTTCGGGTATAGTGTAAATGTTCTTTTTGACTATAGTGTTGACAAATAAATAATAATAAATGGAGAATGCTAATCCTGGAGGGGTTTGACTTGTCTTGGCAGGAAAAGCACAGGTGTAAGTAATAACTTTAACCGTGGCTCTCCTCCAGTTGGGCGTGCCAGGACGCCGTGCCAATAGCCCACAATGCACGAGGCGAGAGGGCGCTTGAACTGGCACAGCTAAATGCAGTTATTAGTTAGACCTGTGATTGACGAGTGAAAATGCCCACCGTACGAAAGGTCTACTCAGTATCGTCGGTGACACCTGCGTTCACACCAGACGCCATGTCGTCGGTTTACTCGCAGGATCCTCTGTGCTTGTTCACGCGAATAACGCGCATTTGCCCATTCCTACTTGCAATTTTCTCCGACAGACCTCCTCTGAACAAACACATGAACTGTTGAGTGTAAAAGAGCCAGACGAAGCGGTTGCGCTCACTGGGGCTAAAGCTAGCGTCCAACCTCCCCCGGTGGCAGTGGCGCCGGGAGGATCTCAACGCTAGTTGGCTTTTGCGACAATGCGTCACGCAACTATTTCGTGGAGTTGAAATATTTCAACTGGAGAGATAGAAGGAACTTATGCGATCTTCCAGTTATTTGCCTTGCGCCATTCACTCGATTTTGCGTGGCCACACGCGAGCGACGCGAAATCTACTAGCGTCTTTGCTTTGACTTTGTATGTAATCATGTGAGTAATCGGCGTTGTGTCCGGTGTGAACGCACCCTTCTAGTATAAGCAATTTACTGCAAATCCCAGAAAGGCTTTAAAAAAACCAAAACTGAAATTATATTGTGTTTATTAAAGACCTTTAATAGCAGCAGTGTTTTTCTTTTTTCCGTGTGCATTTCAGTTCAGGAGATAATATACATGACAGCTCACCTGGTTAGTCAGTAATGCTCAAGGAAAACACTATTAATTTGAGTGTTTTTAATGTGTACATTAAAGACATTGTTAATTTGTTGCAGGAATCCTGAGCTCTGGTTTCCTAATGAGCATTTACACCAGGCCCACACTAAGCTGAAATAAATATATATATATATATATATATTCATATTTGTTCGGGCCACATGTTCACAATACACCAAGTACCTTCAGAAAACAACAGCTGCTGACTCTTCGAGTGCCACCTACAGACACTCAAACACTTACAAATAAAACCCGAGAGAAAGTTCTGATGAGACCAAATGGCAATCGTGCACTGGCACGCAATCGTCGATCGAAATAGATAACACATAGAGAGAGAGAGAGAGATACAGTATGTAGGTTCTTCTACTCAGAGGTGCCTTCCAAGCTGTATGAAAGTGACTGAGCGTTAAACGTTAAATGTTAAACATTTTACCGTCACCGTTCATACGTCTCCTTTTCCAATCCCCTTTCTTCTTCTTCTTCTTCTTCTTCTTCTTCTTCTTCTTCTTCACAGGGAAGATTGCGCGGTGACAGCCTGAAGGACACCTTGTGAATGAGTATTGCTGTGAGAAAGAGAGGCTCTGTAAGAAGAATATGACAGGTTACCAACCAGTTAGTGGAAAGGGTGTTAAAGCCCCCTGTCCTCCTCCTCCTTCTTCTCCCTCTTCCTCCACAGTTTACATCTGTTCGGCAGCCTCGAATTAGCGCCAGCCAATGAGACGCCATTGACAAGGCGCATCTTTCACGCATAACGACCTTTGTCAAAATCTGTCTTTCTGTTTTTTTCTGCCACGACGGGCAGGTTTGTTCAACACTTTGTTTCCCTTCACACCTGTTGACAGGTTCTTAGCTGAGATTTACAGTGGGGCAGTGAGCTGGCTTGTTTTTTTGGCGCAGTTCGCGGCGTCGGATGCTCGCGGTGACGGGTTTTTTTCGCAGGCAGATCGTTGACATCTTGAATGCGTGCTGTGGACACGGACCGCTTTTCACCACTCCCTTGCTGCCAGTATTTTTATTAGGGTTGATTGTTCAGCACTCTTTGCGAAAGCATCTTTGTTCACAGATAACAGGTCTTTTTTCATATACAGAGAAAGCCTGTGAGCTTAATTCAGAAATTCCAAAACAAAAGCATTCATATTAAAATAATGAGACCATTCTTCAACCTGAATTCACAATGCCGTGATTAAAACACGTTCAAAATGTATCTAACCGACTTGCCCCCAAAAATGAGTGATGGTGAAAAGAATCAGACAATGATGACGAAGCAAAGACCATCATAGGAACGTAGTATATTGGAGATACTGTTGGAGGGTTTTTGGGGGTTTGTGAAAAAGGGGGATTGTTTGCATCCACTTCCAATTAAGGCCTCCTGTTAGCTGGCTGTGAGTTTATAGATAAGGAAACTATGAGCTTATTAGACCTCCTTTCAGGGCTGTGGCTGAAATAAGAGGTAGAGAGAAGCAAGACTGACTTACACTCAAGTCACGAAATATTGTATTGACAATCATTTCCAGGACTCTTGTATCGCAAGAAAGCACAAACGAAAAGGTATTATACCCAAACAAAAAGCAGGATTATAAGATACATAATTACTTACCAGCTAATTTCCCCAGTTAATTCATTGTTGTTGAGCAAATTGCTTGAAAATATGAATTCAGCCACATTACGTAAACATATTTTTCGTAGAAAAAGTTACATAACATTGCCGGACTAATAACTCTTCGGCGGAGGTAGCTCATTTTCTCCAGATATAACATTATATTGTATTACTTGTACGTAAATGTAGGTAAACTGGTTCAAAAAATCTGAAGTTTACATTTCCGATTATCATTTCGTCATGAAAGGCAGAAAAAAAAAGAAGGAACAAACTCAAACATTCCAGCACCAAAGCCGCCACGGCCTCACTTCCTGTCCACTTTTGCTTTCACATTTTAAGTGTTCAACACGACATTGTGGTTGAACAGGCATCCGGTGCACAGTTTACATATTTACTCAACATTAAAATTGAATGTTAGCTTTGCCCCCAGTGGCTGCGTTGCAGCACTCCCTGGCAGAAGTCTTGTCCTCACGCCGAGGCCACTGGGTTCACAGAAACTCTGACTTCCAACCTGAGTTACGGGGATTAGTAAACCCAACATTGGCCGCCGGCATCCTGAGCAGAAGCAAGACAAATGATTTAGCATGTTGTCATTGGTCGCGCATGACATCGTGCGCACCCATTGACAACACAATGTCAGAAGTGCAATTATTCATCCGGCCACCTGGGGACAGTGCAAACGGCTAACACAAAATTGACATTATGACCTTTTTATAATTTATGCGGTGAACATTTTAGCAGAAGCTTGCTTTATTTATACATCCTGCAAAAACAGAGCGACTTTATGATCTATTTTGAGACACTGAATTTAGTTTTAATTCATTCTCCTTGTAGCTCTGTCTTGGTTTCCATCAAGACATGTTACCGAGACATTGTTCGTCTGCCTTTTGGTGCCAGGATCGTGGAGCACTGTGGAGGTCATAAGAGCTTTTTTTTTCTTCTATTTTGCGGAATGTAGCTGCTGATCTTGAGGACAGATGTGAGGCCAAAATAAAAACAATGAACTGAAAGATGATAAAATGCTCCGTAGAGCTGATCGGAACTGTCGTTTAGTTTCAAACTGCACTCCATGAAGTCATGTGATCCTGTTTTGATCAAAATAAATATTGATTTGAGGAACTTTCGGTTACAACACTGATCATATTAGCTTGATGATTGGCAAATAAACATTTTTTCTTGATTGTTTTTCCTGATGATAAACACAACTATTGGCTAATCAGTAATACGTTGAGTGTTTATTAGAAACCAACTCTCAGTTCCTCACATACAAGCTAAATACAGGTGATTGTTCAAGCCATAGGAAGAAATATTTACCCATATCCACTTTCTGCTTGCAGTGGCAAAAGGCATCTGTTTTGTAACCATTTATCTCGGTATGTAATTACGCCGCTATTGTCCCCTTGACTGCAGCTTCACGAACATCTATTGTTTCCAAAGACAAAATAAGGCGTTTAGTGGCCGGCTCTGTACTTGAATTCCTTGTTTATGTTCCCGTGATAAAGATTGCATTAAACAGTGGCGTTATATTTAGAGGGAAAATGGACTTCGGATGATAGAGGGGGCCTATTTATAAGCAGTCGGAGCAAGTCGGAGGGGAGTTCTAGGAGGCCTTTCTTCAAACAGGGGACAGTCAGCGGCTTAATGGCCCGTGTCGTCAATTAAATGGGCAAACTGGGTGCTGAGTGCCATCCATTTATTTGTCATTTCTAAAAACCGCTCCCAAAGGAAGAGCATAAAAACGAGTCTGGTGACGTCATCGAAATCCTCAGTGGGGGGAAAGGCGTGCATGTGGTTATGGATGCAAAGGCGGGGTTCTCGTTAATTCTATTATACCTGGGGAACTCGATTGTACCGACCTCCGAGTTGGAAGTTGCAACTGGAACAATAGGAACAATGTCAGACGATTTCTTGTTGGGAGGGGGGGCGGGGGGGTTATTCAGTGATATTGTTTTTTGTTTTACATTTTCTCTCCCTAGGAGGTGACACATCAATCTCATTGGTTTGATTTAAGCCCGTACAACTTGCACCGGTGTGATGATCTTAACCAAGCTTGTCATTTCTCATAGGGATATTTTTCATGAATGTAGCGAGGAAGCTGACAAATATGTGAAGATGATGTCCCACCTAAGCTCTGATTGGTCTGTTGTTCCTCTAACGCATTGGTTGTTTTGGAAAAAAACCAGCTATAAACACCAAACCCATATAAATGGCAGATTTGAAAACAATTTGCAAACGCCAACGGCACTTTTATAACATCGGGTTTTTCCGCATTTGATAACAATAAAACAAGTAGCAGAGGCAGGGGGATGGGGCAATTCATCAATTTCAGCGTTTTAGCTTTTTGTCAGTTTGATTTCCAAGACCGCGTACAGTGCACCCCTTTGTATTTCTCTAAACAGTGCTGCCACAATGATTGAAATACAAATCCCTTGGAAACCCTTGGATGCATGGCTCCATAGAGAGCTGCTCTGTGAGCAACATTGCAATTATACAATTATTGTATTCCCCTCTCAAGGGAATTAACCTGCAGACACTAAGTCACTGCCCTCGCCTACAGACGTTTCCCCTCAGAAACATAAATTTTCCCATGTTCTAATCCTCAAATTGCTACTCACGTCAACTCCGAAGATCCAGGTACAAACTTGCTTGGTTTAGCGAAGGCAGCCCTTTGGCAAGTTGCTATTCCGGGGGATGTGTGCACAGATATTGTTACCTGGGCTTTGGGAGACATGTATTGGTGGTTGTTGGGAGCCAAATTATTGCGGGGGGGGGGGTCAGGTTGAATCCTGTGAGAACTCCTGAACGGCGGTTTAGACGCAGCCATTGCTGCCACTGGTGCTTTTGACCAAAACAAGAAAACGAGGCCGTAGTGGGCAGCAACAGGCCTGTCGGTGTGAGTAACAGGAAAAGAGCAGTTGCGCTCGGTAAAACGCTCCCTTGGTAAATAGTGGTTGAAAGGAAATACACTTTCATCACCCCGGGTTCGGCAGTGCAGCTCCTCTTCTCAAGACAGCTGGCGCAGGAGTTCCACGCAGGCTCTCTGGGGGTGGCGGTAATCAGAGATCCGGGACAACCCACGCGAAGATATCGATCGATTTATTCTTAAACTGCCGCACTTGACACTTTTGTGTGCTTACTGTCATTCAATTTGCCACAGCTGTAAACTTCCATCGGACCTTCTGAAAGGCTTTGCTCCAATTTGCTCGCGTTGCTCCAAGCTTCTTAAGGGGGTTGTTCAGAGGTGAAGTTTGCTTTGTAAATTGTAGGAGTTTCAAAAAGTGTCCTAGACAGCTCTTGTGTTCAGATGGACATTACTTTGTGGCTGCTGCACTCCTAGTGTTCAAGAGCCGTTGGAGGTCTGCGTTACTTGGATTTCCATGATTTAAGATAAGATTGAAGTAATGGGACAAGGGGAGGAAGATGTGTGAAGACAAACTCGCTCAGTGTGTGAATTTGGCCGCCGTCCAAGATGCAACCTAAGCTTTACTGAGATTCCACCGCAGATACGCGCGGTCCCAGATCAATTTAGAAATCATTAGCTGAAGACATTATTGACCCCCTCCGAGCTGCTCACTGCGGATTTGAGCGTTTCTGTCTCGGAGCCAGGGAGCAACAAAGTGGGTTGCGATCGGCCATCAATCCGCCCGTGCGACGTTCATTGCAAAACCTGGATCTCTGATCAGTCTTAATCGCACTTGTCTGGATCTGGTGCGGCGAAAGCCCCCTTCCAATCTGCGGCGGGCCACAGATCAAACTGCAATTTTCTCCCACCATCCAGCTGTCCAGCGCACAGATGTGACTACAAAGCAGCCCGGAGCTGCCATCCGCAGCTGCGGAAAGAAGTTTAAATAAGACGTGGTTCGTCTGTCAACGCCTGGTTTCCAGCCAGAAGGGGCGGTTAGTCTCATCGCTCAATGTTTGTGAGAAAGACCTCACAACCTTTCTTTGTTTTTTCTGCCTGACTATCATTCCATCCGCTTAAGAAAGATAACGTCGATACTTATTCTGAGTTTGACAGCGGACAAGGAGGTTGAGGCTGATTTTGGGCACCCAGCATTAATGAAGGCACGGGGCTAGACTGTAATTTGTATGCATTTATAACTGGTCCTACACTCAAAAATGAAATATATTCATATAGCTACGGTTCTTGTTCTTTCCTGAAGGCCTCTATAACTGTTCTGGTTCATTTTAATTGCCACCACTCTTCTTGGTTATTGATTCCCCAGAGCTCATTTGTCAAATAATGCTGTTTTGTTTGTTTTATTCCCAACAAATTTGTGACAGTGCTACTCAATGTTTTTGCCTTTTAAAGTTGGCATTTATAGAAACAAGTAATGATCTTAAGATGTTATAAGATAGACTATTGCTTGCTCGCCGTCGGTGCAGTTTATTTCATAAATGAAAAAGGAGTAATACTGAGACTGGGCCGGGTTTATATTTCACTTTATGACTGATTCTGGTGCTGATATCATGGTCTAAATCCAGGCTTAGGGGCTCAGACGCAGAATTCCAGAGGGTCAACGCGAATGGAGCGGCTGTAGTGAAAAGACTGACACTCAATCTTCCTTCCCCGGGATGCCAAACACAAGTGTGGGCACTAATTAGAGGCTCTAGGAAATCATTCAGGGGGCGGGGGGAACCGTCGTAACCCGAGGAGGGGCCGTTGTGCGCTGGCGAGTTTCGCCGTGGACGCGGCCAAAGCCCGAGGCTTGGAAGACTTCTGTTCAGCTTTTGGCGTGTCTACTTTTCACACAATTCCACCTCGCCGTGGGATTACTGCCCTAAGCAACCCAGTGGTTTTACAAAACCATATTATGTTTGGCAGTCAAGTATTTTTTTTGACCCCTTATATCACACACATAAATACGCAATTTTATTTTATGAAACATTGACTTTGGCCTAAGTTTTTAAGTTCCTGCACTTCTAAATGTCCAAGTGCTTGCCGCTGCAGTTCCACACTTTATCCTGTGAACATACAGATTACGACATTTTGTAATCAACGTTGGAAGAGTACACTTAACAAGCCCTTATCTGATGGACGTCGACCAAAATTGTTTTAAATGCTATGAAGTTTAAGATTCCTTTCTTTATAATTCCGTATTACTTATCTGTTCTAGGCAAATATATATACGCATATATGCCTAAAGCTTCTGTGGGAAAGCTGTAGATACACACACACAAGCATGCAAACACACACACACACACACACGCGCGCACAAACCAGTGGTGTCAGGTTGGGCCATTCGATATGATCTGCAGATGTTTTGTTTTGCCTCTGCAGCAGGTGTCAACAGACGTCTCTCCGTTCTGCTCGGCCACCGCATGGAGAGAGAGACTGTACCCTTCAGTCAGGTGCAGCAGGTCGTTCTCACCCCCCCCCCCCCCCCCCCCCCCCCCAAGATCACTCTCCTGACCTCCCTGTAGTAAAGAAAAAAATTTACCATTTCATTGCAGGGATCAATGACCCGTCACCTTGTTGTGTTGCCACACAGCAAAACCAAGGTGTTTGGCGATTTCAGCGCTGGCGCTTATTACATTTCCTGTGACCTTTGACCTCTCCCCTTAAACGGCCTCCTCGGGTCATAACTGTCCACCTGTTGATGAAAGGTCTGAATGGGGAAGTAGACAGTAGACGGAGCTTGACTCCTTTTCCCTCCCGCTCCTCTTTCAGTCGGTGTAAAAGCTCGTCTGAGATCTCTGCTCTGCATGCAGTCGTGGGTTAAAGTACATTAAGTACTGAGCCCCCTAGAGGATCGGGGGCCAAACTGCACTTGCACTCCCTCCATCTCTCTAGCATATATATATATATGGATATTTACCTGCCAACCATACATACAGAACAGAGATGGCCAATCATGATCTATTAATTCTACATCATTACTTCATCATTTATGTATTTATTTATTCATTTGTTGTCGTTTTTGCTCAAGGGCTCTTCCCCAGGTCAAAGAGAGTATTGACAGTTGTGGATGGACTCAGCGATTCCTATTATCCGTGACAGTTCTACCATGAGTTGGTGTGTAATCTCGGGCACTGTCGTGCGTGGAGATAAGCAAAGGCTTTGCAGATTTGCTCATGCTGTCAATCAACTGTTGTGGATTTAAAAAATATATATCTTCCATCGCATTGAATGCAAACGTATAAACTGTCAAACGCAGCATATGCGAATAAAAATATTAGAAAAAGGGGTAGCTCCTGTTGGATCACACTAAATACCTCCACCTGAGTAAAAGATCCTCTGCGGAGACTTAACATGGAACGGAGATGGATATGTGAATCTATTTTTGGTATTCTCCGCGTACCTCGACGTACACGCGTTCAACGATCATTCGGCGGCTGAGACGTGTGTAATCTGGTGAGTGATGTGCGGTATATCATCAAAGCCTGCTATCTGTCTTCCATTTCTTCGGCCGCGTCCCCGCGGGGAATCCGGTTGTCAAGCCTGTTACGCTCCAGTCCTGCGCACGGGAGCATATGCCCGGCAGATCAAATCGCCGCAGAAGGGTCCCACGCAGGCAAATTCTATTTTTTTAATGGTATGAAAGATTCCCATGGCGTATTTCAGCGCTCCTTTTTTTTTTTTTTGCCCGACCGACTGTAAAAACCCCAAAGCAATAAATATCCTAAGCAGGCTTGGGAATTTACTGCACCTGTAGTAGCCACTGCACTGTCTTAATAAGCAGCAGATGTGGGGGGTGATTGCATCAAAACCCGAAACGCATGCGCTGAAAAAAAAAAAAAGGGAGTTCTTTGTTAGGTACGGTTTCATCACCTGGCCAAAAGCTGCTTCAACTCCGTGGCTCGCGGGGGGGGTTCACATTCATTTTGACCAGCAGGTAACGCGGCCGAAAATTAAAAACAATTTGGATTGAGTGTCACGGTGACCCGGCTGTCGATTACGGGACAGGAAATAGCTGTCGTGAGCGGTTAGCCGTGATGCATGCGGGTAGCTGCCGGGAGAACACGCTTGTGTTGGACCGGGACGATCTTCAGCCCACAATGTGTGAAAATAATCGTCGGGGGCCGACTCACTGAGCAACTGCAACCATATGGAAGAGTAATCCATACCAGTTTGATACCATATGGAAATTTATATATATATATATATATATTTATTTTTTTTAACTTTTAGTCAGAACCGATTGCACGGGGGCATTTTTAATTGCTGTGGCCTGAATGCTCCCCCGCTCTTTTCGGGGAGAAAGCCAAAGGTACGTCGGCCGCATCAGGCGGTATATGACCACCAGATAAACTCCAAAGCTGAGACACATGTGGCGAGTTACCGTAATGATATCATGTGAAGAAAGATGAATTTGGTGAGCCCTAACAGAAGCCAGGGAAGAATAGTTCTCATTCCTCCCGTTGCTTTCGAAATGAGAAACATGCAGCCGTCTGGACGAAAAGGGGGCCGGTCTCATTAGTTAATCTCTGCTTGAGGGCATCTTAATATTTATTAATGCAAAGTGTGTGTGTGTGTGTGTGTGTGTGTGTGTGTGTGTGTGTGTGTTCGTTGTGCAATCTTCTCTCTCTTTTATTACTGTTATAATTTTTTTGTGGCTGTCCTCCCCAGCAGTAGCTGTAGTATTAATACAGTTAGCTCTATGTACACTAACGTAATGGCGTGCACAAGTCCACAGTCCTCTGCGTGCGCGCTCCAGTTTTGCCTCGGCAGGGGAGAGGTTAATGTTTAACAGCATGAATGGTTCACCGACTAATGTGTGAACAAAGCACAATGGCTGCACTGTATAGGCTCCTATTTATTCAGAGTCACTTCCTCCCTTAATAGTCGGCTCCGCTTTCCTCACGGAGGGAAGAAAGACGGGAAAAAAAAGTAGGTCAAGGAAAAGTCATGTTTGAGGTAATTCACTCTAGGGGGACCGCTTCTCTGATCATTAGGTGACATTGGTTAACCCCCGAGAGTGAGGTCATTTTCAAGTCAGAGTTACGCCCTGAATCCGGCTGGTGATGTGTGTGTGTGCGTGTGTGTCTGTCTCTGTGTGTGTGTGTGTGTGTGTGTGTGTGTGTTACAGTATATCCAGGGCAGGGTGAATCCGAGAGCGAGGATGTCGACCGGGAAAGGTTGAAAAGAGACGAGCATGAAAAGACGGTGCTGTTTATTAGAAATGATAAAGAAAAGCTTCAGGCGGGGAGGGCTGTTTTGTTTTGATCTTGCTGTTTTTTCTTTAATCCAATATTGGTTTTCAGCTGAAGGAGCTGGCTCTTGAGGAGTTTTCTGCCTTGGTGCAAGTGAACAAAAGATCCCGGAGAAGAATCACTTGGATGCAGCTCGTTCTTGAGCCTCGCGCACAAAGACCTGAACAAAAGAGGAATGCAAAACACATTGTTCCCCCCACCTACTGAAATGACTCGTGTTAAGTGTGCGAGGATTTAGCAGGATATTTGCAGACTTCTTTTAGGGGGGGGGGATGCTTTCATGCATGCATATCTCTGGACTACCTTTTCATCGGGGGCCTAATGCTTTAATTCAGGTTTCAGAATTCCAGTTTTTTTCTTCTTCTTCTTCTTCTTCTTTTTCCTCCTTTATCTGCAACATCAAGCTCAGATTTTCCATTCAGATGCTCCCCCTTGATTACAGTCATAATAAAAAAGGCATTTCAGTCAGTATTCAACAGATTCTCCCAAAGAATGATGCACAGGGAGCACTCTGAAAAGCAGACGCCGCGCAAATAGATTATATTAATACCATACGCACACCCACTATCACACATGCAATACAGTACATATTGACTCATGTATTGAATGACATTATTCAATATGAACTTTGCGAGCCCGTATGTTAGAGCCCACACTAATGGGGATGTAATTAAAAACACGTCATTGTGATGGAGGGCCGAGCTTTAATAGCCTGAGAGCTATCGGCTTGTTTTCCTCCTGAGCCAGCAGATGGATATAAAGACAGTCAATCAAACCTTTAGCGTGTCGCAGCTACTTGCAATCAGCTTCAGCTTCTTTTTATTTTTTACAATAAAATCAAAGAAATATTGATTCCAGGATCAAAAAGTTTGGTGGATCTACTTAAATCGTATGATGCAGTTATGAACCCCCCTGAGAGAGTTTGAATCCTGAACCAGAAAATATTGCTCAAAAAAGTATTTATTTTTCAAATCCAAAGTGTATTTTCTATCCATCAAGGAGAGCATATATGATTTTGCAAAAAAAAAAGGGACGATCTGCCAGGAGAAAGTGGCCTTTGCTCGGCGTATGACAGCTTGCACTCGGGGTCAAACGCTTCACACAGTTATGAAAGAGGCTGTTCATTGAGAAGAAGTCATGCCCGGGCGTCGTTTTTTGCTCTGCATCTGGCACGCTGTCATCCAGCCTCTTCCCACCTGGCCCTCTACCAAATACAAATCAGAACATCAAAGTGAATCTGCAAAACTGAAGGGTTTTTTTTTCCCATTAAGTGTCACTGGTGTATCATCTATTCACTCTATTGATAGAAAGCGTCAGTCAGGATGCCAGGGCAGAGAGTCCGGATGACATCAGGTTACAGTCTCGACGAAAATGGCTGTTTATTTGTCGAATCGGGGGAAGAGTTGGGTGCATTCCCGTTGGCAAGTTGACTGGTTTTAATACAATTGCTGTATGCTGTAAAATTATCGTTGCACTCTGAAGAGCGAACGTGAAAAAAAGGCTGAATAGACAATGATCGACTCCTTTGAAAGTTTAAGAAAGGTGCCTCATTCAAACCCTTCCCCCGAGCAGTGATTGTCCTGTGGCAGGGTGGTAATCATAGCCAGGCACAGGAAGCTTGGGATTTCTCCACATGTCGAAGGTCTGTGCACGGCGCTAAAGACAGAATCATATTCTAAATGCAAAGAGTTGTTTTTTTTTATTCCCCCTTTTCAAAAAATGTGGCTTTAGTGTCTTCATACTGTTTCACCAAAAACACGGGTTGGTCCTCATCCCCCGCGTCCATAACTGTTTCAAAATATGAAAAAAAAATAAGACACATTTTTCGCAATCACTCTTTTGATGCTAAGACGAACCGGATCTCTGATGCAATGCGAGAACATGACTGAACCGTCTGACTTTAAATTTAGAGTTTGAGCTGCAAGCGGGGAAAAAACAACGGACCCAGCCGAGGTTCGACTATTCCGTGACCTGTCTTTGCACGGATTTGTTGTCCTTGGAACCGTCCTGAGTTCTTACGGAACTTGTTATTTGACATTACGCAGGGTGAGCACATGGCACAACCTCAACCTCGCTGTGTTTTTGTTTCTATTGCAGGCAAATAACCTCAGAATGATTCACACCACTGTGAGAATTCCCCCCCCCCAATCAAACGTCTGACAAAATAAAGAGTAATCAAGCTCGAAATGTGTCTCAAAGGCAAATATGTCGATGCAAGTTGCACCAGAGGAAATGGATACTCGTACGTTTGATGCAGCACACTTCCTCTCCTGAGCATTTAAAAACCCCTGCTGCAGGCTCCTCTGACGGCTGGACGTATTGGATCGGTTTATGAATATACCTGAATGTTCATCAGTGGTTTAAATACAGCTCGCACAAAAATTGAGAGCAGGCTGAGGACCGAATACATGTAGTAATCTTTGAGAGAGAATTGTCAACATCAGCATGTTGAAACTAGTAACAATGTATTGAGCCAGTGTTGATATTAGTATATTGTTGTGCTGACAATTTTTGTAAAGCGAAACAAACTCTATGGGAGTGTTGATCGAGTGCTATATGAATTTTCATACATAATCATATGAAAAGGAGTGGGCAAATATTTGTCGCCTCAACCGTTAGCCTCTGAAGGCTACTTCACTCTGCACCGTTTAATCATCCTACAGACATGCGTGTAACTACAACAATACAACATTTTTAATATTTAATTCGATACGCTACATATCTTGGTAGTTCTATATGTTACATATGGACTCGTATTGCTTTAAACATGGAAATGGTAAATCTGTCTTCTCACTTACTCACACTTGATCCACCGTTGTATTGAAACTGTCGTGTAATCAGAAGGACTTTCAGCGTGTTGTCATTTGCAATGAACGTGAAGCTCAGGTGGAAGCGGCCTGGCAATTTTTTCTCTCCTGAGGGTGACGGCGCCCGATGGGGCCCCGATGGGGCCCCGAGGGGCCGACTGACAAGCTACATCACTGTGATTAAAACCCTGCAGTCGCTGGTCCCAGTGCGCCTTCATGGCACCATGAGAGGAGCTTGGTGAAACCCATCAGGGTTAAACTCAAGACCGTATAAGGCCTACATACGGCAACAACAAAAAAAAGCACTTATTGCTTTAACATATTTGACCAAATCGTTTTAAAAACGTGCTTAATTTTTTGTGGTTGTTTTTTTTGTTCCCTGCGTGTTAGGAGTGCAAGATTCCCATCAGGAGAAGATCATAACAGTGTCCGGGGAGGGGATGGTCCAGAGCCCAGACTTCCCGCGTCAGTATCCCAGGAATACTGTGTTGACCTGGAGACTAGTGGCACCGAGCAACATGTGGATCCAGCTCACCTTTGACGAGCGGTTTGGTCTGGAGGACCCTGAAGATGGCATATGCAAGTAAGTGCAAGTAAATACCATGTAGGGGGACAGTTTTTTGGTTGGACAACATTTTATATCTCTGAGTGTTGAAATGAATAACTTTATTGATATAAGACATTATTTTGTAAGATGTTCTCATCCACCAATAGCGCTGGTTTTCTAGATCAATGCGATTTGCGCCAAAAGGGTTAGCATGCACAAAAGCTTTACTCATTTCAATATTGAAGGATGCTAAAAGGTAGCTGTCCCTTTATTACACCTAATGAATGATCGACAACCTCCTCCAGCAGTTAGAAGAAGTTTCCCTTTGCTTCGCTAGACCAGCTCTCAATTAGATCAGGCCTTCCCCCAGTTGGCAGGCCGGATACTGTACGTGTCCGTCTGAGGTAAAGCCGCGTCCGGCCTGTGTTGCAGTCCGTCTTTAAAGATTTAGAGTCAGAGCGTGGCCATTTGTGTAATTGCCTTTGGTGTGCCGCGGCAGCTCGTGAATATTGAAAACCCGGCCGCAGCAGCAGCAGAAGCAGCGCAGTGATTTGTTTTACCCAAGACGCCACGATGATGTCGTTGAGGCCGGCATCTATTTTACGCGATGTAGTCGATATCTATATCAGCCCCTCTCTGACTGGCGGCACATAAACACAAACACACACATATATACGTACATCCTCTACTTTACTAAGGAGCTCGCTTTCAATCACCGCCTGGGCCTTGCCTCTGTTCCCATTCAATTTCAATGGGAATTTCCGAGCGCCGCAATCGGTTTACATTATTGTCAGTGCTCTGCTGTCAGTATATCACATCTGACTGGTTAGCATGGAGGGCCCCAATCAGGGGAAGGTTGGAGAAGAGCTGGGGGGAGGGTGACCTCCACAGTCCTTCCTGGAGAGCCCCCTAATGGAGGGAAAGGTGAATAACAGCGGCAGTTTTCTACTAGAGCTTTACATGATGGGACGTGGCAGCACCGGATGGATGTTTCTTTTGTAAGGAGTTCACTTAGCGTAGAAATTGAGAGGAGTATGCGGCCGTGGGCCTCTGTTCCGGTGTCGGCTCCGGTGCATTTAATTACACTGATCGGTGAACTGTTTGAGATGCCGACGCTGATTCTGGTCCGTCGGAGATGAGCTGTGGCCGATTCAGCCGACCCGAGTGCTGTGATGTGCTGCCGCACCGAGATCCATGCCTCTGTTCCACATTATGCTTTCCATATCATGTCTTTTATTGGGTGTTTTTTTTCCCCCTGTAAAACTTGAAGATCAGTATGTGAGCGCAGGGAATTCGAGCCCCCGAGCAACGACTCCGAGGTGGGCCAGGTTCCCATTGACGAATGAGGTTACTTTTGCTGTCAAAAAAAAACCCCATGAGGGAAAGTTCCACAGCGGGGCAGGGTGCAGACTGACAACTTTTGTGCCGTCCTGCCTTCACAAGACTGCTCTAGTCGGCGTCCTCGGGGGGGGGGGGAGAAGAGCGAGAGACAATTACAACATCCTTTTTTTTTCGAGTCATTGCGGGGTCTACCGCGCCGGCACTCGCATATTTCATTCTCCTCGTCACGCCCCCTCCCCCCACGGAGGCCCGGTGGGTTTTGATCAGATCTCGAGATCCACACTCTTGGCAGCGTTAGCGGACAAATGAGAGCCGCATGCAGTCACAAGCAGGAACAGACACACACACACACACACACACACACACACACTCAGGAGTTCGTCTACACACTTTTTCCTCCCCATCCCACGTACACGCTCACTCACATGCATGGGAGACCTTGGCCTCGTCTGCATATCCACTCCATATTTCATGTCCGTTTTAAAGTTTAATCGCAGAATTCCCTTCGTTCCAGTGGTGTTACAGCCAAAGACAGTCATGACACAACGCCGTTGAAACGCCCCCGCTGCACAAATGGGATGCCAGTTAACAAGGCTGTATTCTCCCGTCCAGTGAATCGCAGCAGTGGCTGGCGATAAAAACGCAACAACAACAACAACAACAACAACAACGGTGGGAGAAAAAAGCGCCTCGGCCCCGGAGCGGGGAAGTCTTTGCAAAGATGAGAGGGCGGCTGTGTAGTCGAGATGCTCATCTTTTATTCCGTTTGTCTGTGGCGCGATGAAAAGCATTCTTACCAAATCCACTGGAGGAGAGGCATGTCGGAGAGGGGATTGGCCTTTGCCGCTGTTGGCATGGCAGCAGAGTCGTGCTTGACGGCCTCAAAGACCGGCGCTGTTCTCAGAAAACGGCACTGGCGCTCTCGGTCTTCTTGTCTGAAAGGAGTGAGGGGTAAACCAAAAACAGGGTTTTGTGTTCCTTATCCGCGTCATCTCCATGGTAGATATTCTATCTATTAACAATGTGCGCGGGAGAAAACGACGTGGGAGGGGGCTTTTGTGAATATTAAGCACAGTTTTTCTTTGCAGTGTGCAGCACGAGGATCCTTACCGGTTGTGTCGTATGTATAAGATTTCCAATCCGGTTTCGCTCTGACTGCAAACATGCAGTTTGGTATGTATGTCAGTGCACTTGTAAATTCGGGTAAAACCGCTGTTCGACACGGTGTTTCTGAGCACACGGCCGTGTGTAATGATCAGGGCGTCCTGCATTATTGATGAGCCATCTGTCAGAGCGCTGGAGCTGCTCGGAGAGGAAGAGAAGTTTCTCTCCCTTCACCGACCCCCCCCCGTCCGAGGAGCAGCGAGAAGCTAAACTGATATTTTATCCTTTGCCAGAATCGTTTCACGCCGGTCTACTTTGGATTTTATACGAATGGATGTTTTTTGCTGGACGCGCAGTGGTCCCAACAGTTCTTCATTTCAGTTTGAGATTTACCTTTCCCCAATAAGTTTTGTTTGGGCAGATTACACTTCCTGTATAACCTTCCAAATCAAAGGCGGCGGAGTCAATAAATCAACCCCCCCCCCCCATTGCCCCTCCCCTTCAGTTTATTTTACATCAGAGAAAATCCATTTTTAGTCTCGCTCATGTCCCTCGGTGTTGTTTCATTGGAACCAGCTTGAACTGAATCTGTCAAGCCCGTGCAAAATGTAAACAATGTCCCCCCGAAATCCAAATATCCGAATTGGCAGCGCTGAATGAGAGGTTGGCGTGCCTGTTGACGCAAATGGCAAAGTGATTAATCCCAGACTGGGGAAGAGTCAGTGAAACACAGGCTGTATTGAATGCGGCGCAGCCACCGCTTACACACACACACACACACACACACACACACACACACACACACATACAGGTATAAATAATAAAGGCTGAACTCCTGAACTGCGTGTCTTAAGTGCTGAGGTTGGTCAATGTTAGCCTTGGCACACCAAAGAAGTCTGGAGCGCGGCCATGTGCTTCTGCACCTCATAATGTTTACTGGTATTATGGGTTGGCAGGGCGGCCGGCGGAGGGAGAGAGAGCGAGGGAGACTGTCGTGTACAGTAATTGCAGGTTTTGCTAAGTTTGATCCACACAACAAGCAATATGGTGCTTTTATTCATAGTTTATTCACCCAAAATAACTGAAAACTGTTCAATCAATCACTTTGAAACTAATGTGTTATTTAAAAATATGCATGGGATTTCTTCAGATCTATATTTTTGGTGTTCAGCCACTTCTGCCACTTTCAGTGATTACATGGATTATTTCTGTCGCTACTGAAGAGGAGCTGTTGACGGCGACGATGGGAATACAAATCTGAACATGATGGAATGAAACAAAATTGCACAAAAAACCCCAAATTTGTCCACACCGGCGTACTGTAGCACACGTCCGTGAAAGTTTAATGATTTGCAAAACGAGCGTGTCGGACGAACCGAGACTTTGTTTGCGGAGCCCAAGAAAGGGAGACGCACAGCTCTCCCCACGGTGGTATCGCAGGCGTTTTAATGTTTAATTTATTACGACAATTTTTGCAATGACAACATGTAGCGCCAGCGAACGCCAGCCGCCAAACAGTAAGAACAGCTGCTTACGCCGCGCTGCCAGCCAACCTGAGATTTGTCCTCGTTTAATTCAGGCAGTGAATAATAGACACGTCTCGTATGTCAGTGCTGCGAGACTCGAGGCTGCTGACATTTTTTTTAATGAGGGGTAAACATTTATTTCCCTGGGCAGCTTCTTTTGTGCGTTCAACATCTCTGTCGGTAGAGCACGGCAGAGCTGAGGAGACAGCACCGTGGCGAACAGACTTAACAAGCAAAGACGTAATTGAAAAGAGCAACAACTGTCAGGCACACAAAAGCTCCCGAGCAGTCTGTGGCGGCCGGACGTCTGCGCGCGCAACGTCATGACGCGAGGACGGTCTCGCGACGGGGCTTGATAACCAGCGACAAACCCCCCCCCCCCCCCCCCCCCCCCCCCACAAATGATCTCTCCCTGCGCTTTTTTCTCGATGTCTGAACTCCGCCAGGTACGACTTTGTGGAGATAGAGGAGCTGACCGAGAAGACGATCCTGGGCCGTTGGTGCGGGTCGCAGTCGGTGCCGACCTGCCAGACTGCCGAGGGCGCTCAGATCAGGATCCGCTTCGTCTCCGACGAGTACTTTCCCTCCGAGCCGGGATTCTGCATCCGCTACTCCCTCCTGCCGGTGGTAAGTACACTGTCAACGCTCAGGAATTTGAGATCAAAAAAGAAGAAGGGAGAGGTGTGCGCCGAGAGTAGTCGTGAGTGTCGTAGCATTTCGCCGCTTCGGTCTCCAACCTCGGGGAGCGGGCAGTGGCCTCTCCGCGCAGGCACAGTTAAAATGATGTTCTTGTTGAACCATCCATTCGAGGTACTAATCATCTTTGGGGTACGTCTGAGCGCCTCTGGGACATTGGCACGCGCACTGTCATTTGTTTTAGTTGTGGAGATGCACAAAAAGCGAGGACAACTCTCGACACAGACAAACCACATCTGCATGATCTCTGCAACGTGCGGAGCGTATGATTATACGTCCCGAGTTGTCACCGTGAAGGGAGACCGTAACTCGGCAGTACCTGGGTTTTCCTTCAGGAATGAAAATAGAGAAGGGACCTTGGAACAGTGAGCGACACAACAAACATATCAAAAAACACATTGCCTTATGTGCTGCGTCCGCGCGTTTCAGATGACAGATTCTATGTGTACGGTTTCAAGGCCTGTAATTTTTCACATTTCCCGGGACTCGTATGGTTTCCACTTCAAAATAACCGTTGTGTTCCTTCTCCATTACGGTGCCATAAAAAGCCACATGCCCTCTTGGGCTCGCGTCGGACGAGTCGGACAGACGAGGTGTCTCCGTGTCACCGGCGGTGTCGCTTGATACTGAAATGGAGGAAATAAGCGGTTTCACGTCCACGATGAGGTCCTCTGACCCCCCCCCCCCCTGAAATGAAAGTGGGAATTAAGAGATAAAAGTGCCTTTTGTGTGGCGAACTGTCGGGCTGCTCTCCGTCTGTTTCATTTTCCTTTCACGGGATTCTTTTCTTTTTTTTTTTACGATACTCCACTACACAGAGATTTGACTTTTTTGCTTACCGCTGAACTTCATATCAAACAACATGACGTAATCCGTCTTTCTTTCAGCTGTTTCCTGTTATTTCTCCCCTTGGCCAGTAAAAAAGACTATAATCGCTAGTTTCAATTTCACCTTTTAAACTTTTGGCCGATTTTTTTTTATCCAATAAAACTCGAGAGTGTTTGCACGGCATCAGCCTTAAAGGGACAGTTCGGTGATTTTGAAGTGGGGTTGTATGAGTTACTCATGCATAGTCAATGTGTTACATTATGGAGATGGTGGTCAGCGATGTCATCTAACGGAGTTTGGAGGAGAAGTAGAAGTAGCGTAAGACGGATTCCCACTGTTGCAGAGGGGACCACCGGGTAAACGTGGTCGCGCCAACTCAGGCCGGTGCCGTGCCCCTCCGCAAATCAGCTGTTCTGACTCAAAGCTACCGCGGCGAGTTGTAGAAGAAGAAGTAGAAGAGTATGAATGTGACCCAGAAGAGAGGCACGTCATCATGTCAGTGACTGTTACATTATGAACCATCTACGTCTGATGTCACACGGTGGTAAAACACACTGAAACATGCTGATGGAGACGCTGCGTTTGGCACGTCAATAACATCCGCCTGGACTTTCACTATACTTATCTTTTATGCTCTTCCCAGGTCCTCCGTTTACACCTTTCCTTGACCTCGTGGCGTTTTCCACTGAGGTCAAGGAAACAGCAGATGGGAAGGACAATACGACCCCACCCCTAGCCCCAATGCTAGCTTGACACTTCCTTAGCAGTTAGGATAGCTACCGTTCTTTGGCTCCACCCAGAAAATCTGAGTCATTATATTTTGCCGCCAGAGTTCAGCTTCCAACAAACGCTTCCACAGAACCACTGTAAAGTTCAAATATCTGAAAAATAAAGACTTCTTCGCATGCGTATGTCATTTTTTGATCTCCTTCTCCCGGAAAGCTACTCTCGTTCACAATCTCCTTCATTTTTTTTTTCAGTCCAGTCCAGACCACAAACACACACACACACACACACACACACACACACAGACACACACAGACACACACACACACACACAGACACACAGAATCCCTCCGTCCCCGCGCCCCCTCGCCGACAAGAGCCCAGAGATAAACCGAGGAGACAACTGCCATGTTTTAACCTGTCATGTTTTAGCTCTGTTCACTTGCTTTAAGTAAACAGCTCTACTGCTCATTAATCCCTAATGGCCTGCAGCGCTGTGAAATCTGACAAGCACAAAATACGCAACTGAGGTCACTGAGAGTGATTTGTATTCTCCTCGCAACAGTTCTTTTCTTCTCTCTCTGCCTCTGTGGCTTTTTATTTTGTTCTCTTATTCATCATTAATGCCGTCTTTCTACGCCCCTTAAAAACCCCAAACAACGTCACCGACCGACAAAGGCTTCAGTGAAACGGCGAAAAACCTTCACGGTCTTAACAGGGATATATCAACACACTGAGAATCTACACGCTGTACACTCCTGCATATTGTTCTGTAGACATTTTGCATATTTGATCATGTCGATCACCAGGGTCGGTTACTGTTTGAGCTTTTTTTGATATTAGTATTGATACAATACCTGAGTTTCACTACTGGCAGACACGCAATTAATCTTTCCTTTTTTGTGTATCGAATGTACATAGAAGAAGAAGAGTTATGAAATGAGACTAGGAAATAATAACAATAACAAAAAAGATTTTTTTTATATATCATAATAAGCCAGAGTCAAAATATGCCTGAATTAAATCAATCAACTAATGTAGGAACAATCTGGTCACAGAAACATAAAAAAAAAAATACAATTACACTTATTTCGTATTTCCTAACTATACCCAACAACTATTAAACAATTCTCTCTATGAGAACATATTGGATTATTACTTTAATAATCATGCAACGGTTCGTGTTGGAATAGGTCATGAGGTCAAAGACAAGTGTCCCCTCCCTGGATGAAATAACTCGATCACCTGTAAGTAAACGGTCAAGAAAAGTGGACAATCTAAAAATGCTTCGTGATGAGGCCGTTTTTCTGCCTCACGAAAGTTTTTGAGATACATTCATTTCTCTGGACTGAAGTTAGGTCATTTTAAACGCCACTCAGTTTGTTTACCCCAGAAATGAGAGTATTTCCGTGTGCTGTTAGCATATCGACCTCCAACCGTTTGATGGAACAAGGGGCCGAGTTTGTGTTTGAAATGCCCAATCTAGAGGGTGTGGAAACCATGGGGCGGGGGTGGGAAGGGAAGCTTTGGCCTCTGCACATTCAGCCCGGCTTCCCTTTGAACCTTCCCCCGGCAGAGGAGGAGCAGCGCTGGAACAGCAGCGCTCTGTTTCCTCTGCGGTCAACCGGCAGCTACCGAGACCTCGTGCCACGCAGGGGCCAGGCACTTGAGTTTTATATTTAAACAAGCAATAATTCCTCCCCACCACTTCCGTGGAATGGAAGAGGGGGTGAAAAAAAAAAAAAGAAAAATAAAAGACCCGGTCTGTAATTCACAGGAAGAGATTTCCTGGGGGGGGGGGGGGGGAGCCGAGGCACGGAGGTCGTTAAAACACAGAAGAGAGGGAGTCTGTTGAGCGGAGAGCGTGAGGGGTGTCGAGCGGGCGGGAGGGCGTCGTGGGGTTTAAAGGAGCAAACAAGACATGCACCGTTGTCTCTGTGAGGTCCGGAATTAGACCGCATGGAGATCACTCCATCGGCGTCGTTTGTCTTAAAGGATTGAAGGGAGTTCCACGCTCACGGGATCTAACGCACCTGCGTTGTGTTGGTCTGCGTAACAGCGCGAGCTAAACTCTCCCACGTGAGCAGATGCGGAGAGACCTTAGCGATGGCGCGGAGGAAGCGGGGACTAGAACTCTAGTTAAAGCAAACGTTAATGACCGGCAAAGCCGTGCAGGAGTCTCACTGCCGGCATGATGAAACCGAGGGTCTGTTATTATACCAACCTCAATTGCAGCGTGCGGCGCGCATGGTGAAAAAACACTTCTTCTTGTTTTTCACGCACATCGGCCCTCGTTGCTTACTCGGGGCTTTCTTGTGCGAGGAAGTGGTTTTGCGACTTCATGTGAAAGGGAGAAGATATTGTTTTCCAGAGCTCTCCCAGGATGCTATTTCGGAATTGTCATCTCAACACAGTTAGCTCAACCTGTCATTTGAGGTACCAGAAATAAGATCACGCGGTTGTGCAAGTTTTTTTTTATTTATATATATATATATATATAAAAGAACAAAGAGGGTTGGCAATGAGGTGATCACCGTTTGGAAACAAGGTTATTTCTCTGGGGTGTCGGAGGGCACGAGAGTGATAAGCGGTACATTACACTTTGATTCTGCCTCGGGTCACGAAGAGGAAAAGATAGACACCTCACACACCTTTAGGCTTTTACAGTTTCAAAAGAGAGTGCCCTCTCAAAATACAACATTCATCCGAATCCACTTTTGCTTGTTAAATGGTTGAAAGAAATGGCAGGGTTCTACTCTGCCTACAACTGCTTATAATGAATCATGGGCGTGATTTAGGCCTTACCTGCAGTAAACCAATCAGAATGGCATTCCCTCAAAAAGCCTGGTGCGCTTGCATCTTGGTGGACTGCTGTTATGAGGGTTTCCCTTTGTGCACAAGCATTGGGGCTAACTGCAAAAAAAAAAAAAAAAGAGCTATCACTCGTATGAGTGTCTAGTAAGTAACAGTATCACTAGTGCCTCAAGATAGCAAGGCTCTAACAATGCATCTGACAACACCTCATTTTTAAGATAAGATTAGGTCAAACTTTATTGATCCCACGCCAAGGGAATTCTCTCTTTACTCAAGCAAAAAGTCAAAAAGAGCAGGACAATAGGTTCTAATAAAACAAACATAAGGTATGCCAAATACCGAGGTATGGACTTGACATACAAGACCAACACTCTGGGTGGGAAAATGACAACTGTGTTGGTCTGAAACAAGCAAAGACACTTGCATTGCCGCCTTGATCTGCTCCCCCGTGATGTGTTATATGGTGATTGGAAACAGCTTTTCCACTTTTCACTGTTTAAAATTCCTGCGGGTCATCAATCTGTCATCGTACGGATTCCCAACAAATCATTTATGCAGCTCGCTCCGAAAAAGCCTCGCGAGGGCAACCCTCTCTGTTCCCGACCGTATTTTATATACGTGTCGATCTTGACACACACACACACACACACACACACACACACACACACACACACGCCGCATGAAATTCGTGCCACGTTAAGTTGACCGGTCCATTAAAAAGGAACTTTTGTTCCGGAATTTCTTAAATGGGATCTTTTATCTGCTGCTCACAGCTTCATTTTGTACACCGTCTCGATGCGTCTCTGAAGGAATTGCTCGGCGTCAGATGAAGCCCGAGCTCGCAGAAGCGCCGCTAATTGGGGGGGGGTGTTGCACCGGCCTTTGGAACGGACTGTTCCATTTCGCCCGCGCGCGCTCCTATGCGGCGCGTTATGACCGAGGCCTTCCTCGGTGAATATTTCTTTCCCATTTGCCTCCGCTTATCCCAGTAGGCGCCAAATAGACCAAAGACGCGCTCCGGCGGTTACGAAGGCGGCCCTCCTCCTCGGAGTGAGTCGAAAGCTGTGGCACATCAGCTGTGTTATTTATCACTGGAAGCCCGTGGCGTTGCCATGTCAAACCACCGGCAGCTTGTTTTGAGGTCGACGCCAACGGGACTTGGATCCTGAGTATTTTTTTTAATTTATTTTTTCACGTGGTTTTATGCCGTCGGTAAATCTTTGGGGCGTCTCCCGTGTGACGAGTATTGTTCAGGACGGAAAAAATTGCAAAAATACTTGTTGATCTGATCACCGGTAAAAGAAAAAAGTACTTTTATATTTGCTGAGGAGTGTTTAAAAAGTGGCTGTATGTCAACGTGATATGGTTGGAAGTGGTTTGACAGTGCCATTAATACTAACATTTTAAGCATAAGTAATATAACTAGTCAATAGGAATCTAACCACAAATCCTTGCTATGTCAGTACCATGACTTCTGGTGAAAGGAAAACCTTTCCCTCTCCAAACCCCCATTCCTCACGGGATTCCTCTCGTAATTCTCCCCTGTAAGTCGCCAAAGGGAAGATACAGATTCCTGGAATCATCTTTTCTTTTCTTTCTTTCCCTCTCAAACGTGTCGGCCTCCCCAACAGCGTTGAGACGCAGCTGCCAACCGCCGATGTTTTCAATGTTCCCCGGGCTGCATTGCTT
Organism: Scophthalmus maximus; assembly: GCF_022379125.1. Taxonomy (NCBI): domain Eukaryota; kingdom Metazoa; phylum Chordata; class Actinopteri; order Pleuronectiformes; family Scophthalmidae; genus Scophthalmus; species Scophthalmus maximus. The sequence goes on along the minus strand of NC_061523.1, from coordinate 20,606,544 downwards.
TCTCTTTCTTCTTCTTTTCGTACGTGTCACAATGCCGCCTTCCACCCGTCAGTCACGGGAGATCAGGGCGACCAGCGGAGCTGACGTGTTGGACAAACGCCGCGTCGCAGCACTGAGAGGTTTAACAGATTAGCCCCTTCTCTCGCGGGAAGACCAACACCCCAGGTATCAATCATCTTTTGTGAGCGCGCGCCGCAGCCCGGAGGTGTTTCGGGGGCTTGAAACAAATAACGCCACTGTAGCCTGTGTAGGAGCTGGGGGGGGGGGGGGGGGGGGGGGGGGGGGGGGGGGACATTGTTATGCAAAGTGATCACGTTTGACAGGTAAAAAAAAAAGCACGTTAATTTAAATGGACTCTCGGCTTCAGTGCCTGAAATCAGCTCAGGTATAGAAGTATAAAGAATGAACCTTGATGGAGCTCAGCCTCGCAATTAAAATGTTTTTTTTTTTAATTTTCTCCCGGAATCGTGACAAAGAGAGTTCATTCAAGATTGAGGGTTTTAACGCGCTGAACACTGTGGGAGCGCTCTTAAAATAAATACCAGTCTGCCTGTGATGTTGAGGGGCTCTTATAGTCACACATTACCAGGTCTAACACATAGAGCTCAAATTGGGCCCCTGCTGGTTCCCGGGCCCTCGTGGTTTCTGTTTAACTCGACTCAGATCCAAAACCGCTGTAGGGGTTTAATGAGCCCGAACCCAATTTAAACCCTGTTTTTTTTTTTTCCTTTTTTTATCATGACATAAACTTGAACCATTGCAGTCACAGAGTCAAACTTTCCTTCTTTACAGGGTCGTTGTTTTCCTTCTTTTCTTTCCACATAGTTAAGACATAAAACACATCGTGCCACTGTCAACAAACTTGTTCCCCTCTGTGTAATTTTCCAATTCACAGTTAATTAGACAAGCTTAGCGCAGGCACAAATCCTTAAAAATGGCGTCATTGTTTTCAGGTTCTAACGCAACTTGTGTTTTTTCCTAATCCTGTCGCCTTCGTGAAAGGGATGGTTCCGATGACTTATTAACATAATGAGTAAATGTAGCGTACATGGGGTTACTATATTGTACATATGTGGCCTCCCTTTTTCTTCTGAAGTAACATGCGTTTACTGAAAATCTTGGAAAATCAAATGTATATATATATATATATATATATATATATATATATATATATATATTTCATGCCTGTAACGGACTAAATATATGCCCCTGAGTATTCAAAGTATTCCATTCAAACACCATCAAACTTTTATGACAGAAATGTAAATGGGGCTTGATATTTGAGTTTAACCATAAAATATCTTAACTATAAATTGAAAAAAAAATTACAAATACAACCAAAAAAATTGAATTTGAATTAAGAAAATAAACATAAATTTACCTAAAATGTAAACATAAATGCACACTTAAGGGCACATATCAGCCAACTGATATATATGGGTCGGACTCTAGTTGATAGTTGTATTTATCTAATAGGAGATTTGCACGAAAAGCACATTATAATCATCTGGCAGAGAAAAGATAAGACATTAGTGTCCATCAGGTCAATCCCTACTTGTGTAGTATGAATGACCGTCTCTGTTTCGTCTCTCTCCGTCATCACGCTGGCTCTCTCCCCCGCAGAGAGCATCGGGACCACAAGCTCCTGCCGTCGTCGCTCCATCCCTGCAGGGTATCGAGGATCTGTCGGAGGCCGTGGCCGGGCTGAGCACCGTGGAGGAGGTCATGAAGTACCTGGAGCCGGAGCGGTGGCAGCTGGACATGGAAGAGTTGTACAAACCCACGTGGCATGTGCTGGGCAAATCCTTCATTCATAATAAGAAAGCCAGAGGTATGACATTTTTCACTTGGACACCATTACGATATTCAATAAAATGGACGTAAAGGTAAAGGGAGGCAGCTTCCTTGGGGGCGTGAGGCGATTCCGACTGTCTCCTCTGTGTCTTTAAAGGAGGGGCCGATCTCAATCTGTTGAGAGAGGACGTCCGCCTGTACAGCTGCACGCCGCGCAACTTCTCCGTGTCCCTGCGCGAGGAGCTGAAGAGGACAGATGCCATTTTCTGGCCAAGCTGCCTCCTGGTGAAGCGCTGCGGTGGAAACTGCGCCTGCTGCTCGCACCGCTGCTACGACTGTCAGTGTGTCCCCGCCAGGGTCACAAAGAAATACCACGAGGTAAATCCAAAGCATTCCTGGTCGGTTGAGTAGCGCAATCCCGCGAACTGATAAACCCGGGAAACATTAGCTCCTTGGTGGAGGCGACACACAAAAGATTTTCTCGAACGAGTTTCATCATTCGATCCTGTGGCCTTTCCCTTCCCTTCAACCCAATACTTCCAATTGCACACAAGTTACATCATGATGTAACCTATCGCCGTCCAATGTGTTCCAGTTTGTTGCGTCGGTTAGTTATTTTTCACAATCGGGTCAGAATCAACACTTTTAACCCTCCGTCTGAAACTACTGTATTAAAAATGATTTCATCCTCAGTTTAAGAGAAGATACTCGGGATGAAATGTAATGCCAGTGACCTGAGGTTTAAAAGACAGAAATCAGAGCGCCTGATGGGACAAAGTCGGTGGCCTTATTAAAACCAAATTGGAAAAAGCCATAGTAGCTGGTGTCGTTTCCTCGTCACTGAACCTGCTCTACATTGATTCCCATTGCCCCCCCGCCCCCCCGCCCCTTGTTTTTTTCCCCGCAGGTTCTCCTGCTGAAACACCGGAGCGGCGGACGCGGCCTGCAGAAGTCCATGACTGACGTGCCCTTGGAGCACCACGAGGAGTGCGCCTGTGTGTGTAACGACGACTGGGACTGACCTCGGACACGTGTAACAGCCGCCACTGGAATCACACGGGACGTTTCGAAAAGAAAAAGAGGAAAAAAAAAGAAAAAAAGTTTTAAAAAAAAAATGAACCTCCGCCACTGTCGCAAGGCTCCGAGGTCTCATCCACTTCCGCCTGGGGAGCTAACAAGATCTTTACCCTTCATCCCATTGTCCCTTTTCGCTAAATTGGATGGAGCAGGACAGACTGGAATCTAATAAAAACTTCTGAATCGATTTGACTGCTGTGGAATACCGATAGAGTGCATTTTAGAGAGACGAAGAAGAAAAAATTCACTGGAGCAGATCTGGACTATTACCTTTGTGCCCTGAAGACTGTTTTCCGCAGCTCCTCAGAGATAAGGGCGTCGGGGGGCGTTCTTTGCCTCGTCGTCGTCGTCGTCGTCGTCGTCGTCGTCTTCTCGTGGCCTTCTTCAACGTTCAGCCAGCGTGGGCTGATGGTGTCATGGAAAATGGGAGCTCTCTTTTGTTCAAGTGCTTCTCTTTTTAAATGTCTGTACTGTACGTGAGCTGACTCCAGCCACCTGGCTCCCTCCGCTTCTCTATTATTACCATCACCTCCCTGCGCTCTCCCCAGATTGAAATCTGCAGCCACAGCCTCCCTAAAGAAAGACTCTATCACACATCATGTAAATATTTACCTCTCTCTCCTGTACCTTTGTGCCTTTTTCTACCAAAGATTCTCAAGGAGGAGATTCATTAGGGCTCCTCCCCCCGGCCCATCTTAACAATACCACAGTCCGTTTCTGTTTGTGTCGAGCGGCGCCTGCTTCCAATTGTTTGAATTAGATATTTATTTGTTTGATGAAAGGGATTTTTTTTTTTTTTTGTGTGTGTCTATAATGTCTTGTTTTTGCGACACGCGTCACTGTGCAGCAGTAGTATTAGCATTTTCATTGTTACTCATTTTACATTTTCATTGTGTCATGGATGTTTTGGTTTTTTCCACTTCCTGTATGCCAAAGTTATTTATCTCCTACTTTTGCAACAGCTGTCTGTGTATTTCATTTTACTGAACATCAACAATAAAGTCTTCCGTTTCTAGCAGGAGTTGCGGCATTGGGGCGTAATGAACGGCGGAGAGAACGAAAAGATGGAGGTGACAATGTGTCAAACGACAGCTTATGTGTTTTTCAGATGGCTGCATTGACCGGAGCTCTGAAGGTGTCACTGGAAGAGATGACGCTCGCGGTTTTTCTACATCACAATTAGCAGAATATGAATGTGACTCAAGACCCTGTCCGGCGCAAAATATTCCTCTGTGCAACATGTTCCTCTCAGCGCTTTCCTTCAACACCAATCAGGGGATTTTCACAACAGTCAGTCACTTTCTCCTCACAGCGTTTCTCCGAAATGCAGTTTACAAATCCTTTTTACGAAAAGACAAATAGGAAGGAAAAAAGGAAATGAATGCAATGACAACGTTCTCCAAACTTTGAACATTTAAATAATGTTTATTTACTTTTGCAAAACAAACAAACAATGAGTTGGAACGACCGAACAAGATAATTTTGAATTATTATTTTTTACTATTGTCTTATCAGTGGGGCAACAGCACAAAAATGCCAAAGTACCCTGTTTGTCTGATACTACAGGGAAAAAAAAAATTAATATTGATATCTTGTACTATTATCCTAAATAGCAACCTTGGACCTTTTGCCTCTGAATGTGCACGATGAGCCATTCAGCTCATTAATCACATTCAGGGATGGTAACTATATCAGGAAGTGTTCATTTAAAAAAATTTAAAAAATGATCACCCTCAGTGTGTTGAGCAGGCAGCTGAAACATCGCTCACAGGATGTGTGTGTGAGAGAAGATCCCCTGATATTTCAAAGCTTTTAGGAATGAGTACGTGTGAGTCGGTCCAAATTTTTCCTTGCACCACATTTTAACCTAAAATTCCGAGCATTATCTTAATGCCTACTTAGTAAGCACTTCTTCCACGTGTCTTATCTAGCTTTTCTTTTCCTTCGCTCCACGAGCTTCCTATCGGACAAAATGAGCGGGGGTTGTTCATTCTCCCCCCTCAGCCATCGGGTCACCCGGGAGGAGGTTTTCATTTGTCCATCTCACGCTGCTGTCCTGGCCAATTACTCTGATCTAATGTGCGGCCTGGCAGCCATATGCGGTGACGCCAGATGCTACTGTATAAACACACCGGCTCCCGGTGTGGTTTTTTTTTTTTTTTACAATAAACAGACTGCCTTCCTTAGTGGGCGCAGTGTTACTTTGCAGAGGAAACCTCAATGCGCTGGCACAAGATGTGACACAGCATGAGCGGTCGCCGCCCTGCTTCCCGGCGCGACCTCGCACACGCTCTTGCGTGACCGACGGCAATCCAGCACTTGACGCCCTCCGCCCACGCGACCCCTCTGCTCATTGCCTCTGTTGCCGCGACAACAACGCGGCCTCGGCCAGGTTGGACCGCAGCAGCGTCATAGTGCAATTCAAGTGTCTCTGCCTGAACTGAATTTTAATTCATTTTGTCTGAGGAAAAAAACAAACTCTTAACCGGCAGTGTTTTTGAGTCGTGACCTCTGATGGCGTACTTACGAAGATAAAAGTCTAACGAGGTTATTAGTGTGGGCTGAACAGACAAGAGCGCCATTCAGACACGCACTAAGTCCTGATATTTTTGACCGTTTGACCCGGGACAATCTATCGCGTCGCTCTCTGTCTGTCTGTCTGTCTGTCAATGGCAAATTGCATAATGTCTGGAGATTTTCCCGCGTTCATGTCCGAAAACAGCTAAACGGTTGAGTTCCCGCGCTCAAAACGTTCTGCCAGGAAGTCCAAATGTGCAGAGCTCAACACCACGGACGTCACCGAAACAATGAACTGCACAATATCTCAATTTAATTGTAATTTTATTTTTTTTATAGCGCCAAATCACAACATGCATTATCTCAAGGCACTTTACATAGTCAAGTCCAGACTTATATAGAATAACAAGGAGAAAACGCAACAGTTCCCACAATGAGCAAGCAATTGGAATAAGGGGAGAGAAAAGAAAAAAAACTCCCTTTGCGGGAATAAAAAACGAGAAATGATGGGGAGAGAGATTTCTCTCTGCGCTGAAGTCCTTTAACACTTTTGAAGGTTGACACTTCCTCTGACCGAAGGCTGAGGCACGGTGACAATGTCTCTCTGCCTCCTCCACGCGCTGCTGCCAAGTGCATATGTACCTACAAATGTTTGGATTTCAACTTACCTTTCAAAGGACAACGTGACATTTTGATTGCAACTCGCCGAACACTCAAAGGGATGTATTCTAATGTGTGTTTCCCTGAAATAGCAGTTAGCATGCCCCCCAAACAAAAGCACGGGTCGCACCTTGCCGCGAGCGCACTGCTAACTGTGTCTGTGCATAGAATGGTAATGATGAACAAGTCGTTTCTGGGACGAAGCACAGATAAAGAAGCTATTCTTTCCTTTCTTTAACACCTTATTCTGAATATCTTTTCACTTTGCCAATCAGAAAAAGAGTAGACATGGACGAAAAATTGAGTCTCACAGTCTTGTCCTATTTGCCATCAAGTCTTGTATCGACGAGGTCGGGATACTCTTGGGAAGATTCGCAACAGCCTTTGCAGTGTCTCCGCATTCGCAAGCATCCGTCTCCTGTAACTGGCAACTGACTATAAATTTCGACGTGCGGCCTGGGAATCAATTGCGAGTTAAGGTCGTTCATAACCGCGCCGGGTCTTTGAGCGCTGACGGATGGGGGGAAATGGCAGCCCCATCCAGATTACATCTCCAGCGTCCCTAATTGGTTCACGGTATATGGACGGTGAGGGCCAAATTTACGGGTGCCTGTTATGTTTTGATGATTATAGGGCTGCTGCAGCGGCGGTTTTCGAGGAACTGCCTCTTGTTGCTGGGAACGTTCTCGTTCTCGACTTTAGCGCGGCATTAATCATGGGTCAGGAAATCGTTTACGAAGCGGCCCATCAGAGGACAGCTCCGCGTTAAATATGCTGTAGGGTTGAATCGTATGACAGACGTCTCCCATTTCAGCCTCCATCTCCTCATTACGTCCAGCGTTTAACCGCTCCGAGTTACCGCACGTAGATGAAAGGATTCCAGATATACCCCGAACTCTATAATACGCTATGCGTTAGACATCCGCGCCGTGAGTCATATGCGTAAGCGTACAGCATACACAATCATTTTACCAAACTGGGAAACCGCAGGCAAAGTAGAGTACTGTACCTGACTATACCAGAGTATAGGTTGAACGCTGCCACAGCTTCATGACCGATTTAGCATTTTTCTTCCATCTTCTTAGGCCGCGTAGTCAGCAAAGTGCCATGTTCTGACTTGTGTTCCAGTTAAAAACTCAGCCTTACTGCAAAAGTCAACGTGCTCACACCCCGGGCAGGAAGCTGGATTGTGTTTCATGTAAAGCGGACAAAGACCTGTCATCATTATGTTAAAACTGATTTCACTTGGCCTTGGCCAATATTACGACTCGACTTGCGGCACAGAGGAGACTGGGATTCATCGTTGTTTTCCGCTTTGGACAGTTGCCAGGCTGCTGGCATTGAGTTAGCCATGATGCTAACGCCGCCGCTAGTTAACGCTAGGAGCCAGAAAAGGAAGTGGGAGCTTCAGGGAACATATTTCTTCATACTCCTCTGTCCTCTCCAAAGTGGCAGTTGACTCTGAGTATAGCTCTGAGGAAAAGTACCTGCGTCCCTACTGGCGTCTTGAACAATAACACCACCTGGAACCACTAGGGGCACGAAAGTTGTCCGTTGCGCCTTTAACCTTAAATTCCAGGGTGAAACAGGTGATCCAAATTTACATCCCAGCCTCACCGACTGTGACGTGCTAAGTCTCTGCTTTGACTGTATCATGTCACTTTTAAATCGCTTAGGAAATGCCACGTCAGCAAGCGCCGTGCTTTATTCCTATGGCACATCTGTGCAAGTGATTGTGTTGACGTCATAGCGAATCTCCCACGATTCACACACAAAGCATAGTAGCGGTGTTGTTGTTGTTGTTGTTGTTGTTGATGCACTGTGGGTCCAGGACTGATGAGCTCTGACAAACCCTGCCGACGGCCACGAGGGAAACGCATCCTTAATAGAAAACAAGGTCAAAAGTCACCGATTCCTGCGCCATCCAGTTAATTGGCACTGAGCTTTGTCCACCCTGAAGGGATCGTCTAATGAGGAGTTCAAACAAAAGAGGTAGCAGGACTGTCTTTTTTCTTCTTCTTAGGTATGCTATTTTTACATTGTAAGGAGCTAAAATAGAGTCTCAAATAAAAATTCCCTCGATTTATTTTTTTTTACATTTTTTTCTGTGAGTGAAACTAAAGATGCTTGGGCTCCGAGCGAGAACAGTCAAACAGAATTGAATGGGAGAAACACAAATTCTCTTAAAAAAGGGTTCATGTCGTGTTCCTACGAAAAAGAGAATTTGCGGCGATAGCTTGATTTCAATTTTTACTCACATGAAAATGATTAAAACATTTTTAAAAAAGACCAGCTCATGGAATGGTTGTGGTTTAATATGACTGAGCACTGAGATTCAAAATGGAAAGCTTAGCTTGTGGTAATTAATGTGATATTGTCATACATTTATCCTCAGGTACTAATAAAGAAACTTTGAACCTTATCTGCATAACAAAGCAAACGTTTTTAATATATCATAGGAGAGAAGGAACATGCGTTGATAATATTTCCTTTAGATGTGTCAATTATGTGCATATTTAGCTAGTTTATTGGATGTTAAAATGCCAGGTTTTTATCTGCCAGAGATGAACTAGCCCTTCCATATCAAACAAAAACTGTTTGAAAGTGTTGTACCTGCAAGATGGTGCAAAGCCAGAAACGTATGCATATATTGTTAACGCTGAGGTGTCGTGGCAGCTGATTGATATGTTGTGGGCACATAGTTGACAGATGTCTGCTCCATATGGCCCCGGGTGGATACAGGTCACGTGATCTCCCGGGGGGGTTGTGTATAATCATTCACTTCAGGAGCTCCCTGTGGGTCGCCAGGGGACCTGGATCCCAATACTCCGGTGACACTGACACATACACAATCCGACTCCTCCTGACACTTCAGGACATATATGGAGCTGATTAGGCTTTTACTTTTTTTCCTTTTGTTTTGCAAAACAGAAATATACACAAAGACACAATCTGGTTTTATATGTTGGATGGATTTAAAACATATATATATATATATAAATGTTTTTGTGTAAATTTGATTTATAGTTTGCATAAATAACTTAATTGAGAGTAAAACTAAGAGATTAGTTGATTTTTATTCAAAACGCAAATGTAAATTTTACACACATTCTTTTGCACATCAATTACACTTAAGAGTTAATTTACTAACTTTTGCGAAGAAGTTTTAGTAACATTTTTTTCATCGCTCTACTCGTCTAAAGTTTGTTTTCTTAAGTTAGTAATATTGTAATATTTTTGTGCTCATGTTCATTATGATCGAGGCTATACGCAATTCTCATGTTGCCAAACCTGACTTACACAGGTGTAATGAATGATATTAGCATCATCTGCAATTTTCTTCAAAATCAAGTCAACATTTAAAGGCCTGTATCAACTGTGACAAGGTTAACTTTTCATTACCATTTGTGTGTTACTGTAAATAAGTCATGATACACTACATTTTCTCCACTGTTGTAACACAGATCTTCCCGCTTTGTGTTCAGTCATGTTCGATCTGTTCTCATGACAAACATATAAGACGCCAAGCGCGTGGTTGCACATATTTATTCCAACACAGTCACCTTAATTCAACCCGTAACAAGCATTAGTTCGCAACCGTTAAACCAGTTCACCTCTTTCTTTCTTTTTGAGTTTGAGCTACAGAGACTCTTCAGTTACAACATGGTCCTCGGCGAGAGAACGCTCGCTGCTGCTCCGCGTGCCCTTCTACATCTGAGCATCGGCGAAAACACAAGGCCTCTCTGTCCGCACACGAGACAGAGATTGATGGATGCTAATGCCACTTTGTGTTTCTTCCCCCGGGGGGCAGAGGTGTGACATGGTGCAAATGCAAACTAGACTTTTCCAGGTAGTGTTGTTTTTAAAGATGCATACCTAATCTTAAACTGAACTGCCTCTGTCTCTGGGGTTTGATCACAGATATGGCGGAAAAATCCAGAAAATACGCTTTGCGCTTTTAGGTTGAACTTTTATTCAAGTAGGAATTTCTTAAACAGACAATAAAGAAGTATGGAAATCAATTCAATTCAATTTTATTTGTATAGCGCCATATCACAACATACATTGTCTCAAGGCACTTAACATAGTGAGGTCAATAATATTATAAAAATAATATAATAATTTCTAAACTCCAAAATTCTCTGAAGTGACAGTTGTAATATAGGACGTTTAATTAACAGGAACTGTTTTGGTGTTGAATAGGAAATATTTACTGAAGAACCCTTTGTCCATGTTTGTTTCACTTTAACACAAAAAGGATGAATATACAGTGTATATATATATATATATATATATATATATATATATAGTGTGTGAAAGGATGTGGTTCAAAGTTTGCTTTGCATTTCAAAAGCCGAGCATTCGAACACAGCAGGCGCAGGAGACTCTGACCATCAAGGAAGTTGTTTTCTTTTCTGCACGCCCGGGCCTGCCCCGTCGCCTCACTTCTTAGTCACACGCACAAATGGGCCGAGTCAAATGGTTCAGGGGCATCCTGTTTTCCTTTTTCCGACACTGCCTGAAAACGAGGGGTCACGGACCACATGTGAGGCACAACACAGGTCCCAGTCAGCAGTCGTCTAAATGTCCCATTCATGTAGCGGCAGCGCTGTGCCAGTTTTCCTAAAAATCCACCTCGACTGATGTGGTCACGGGGGGGGGGGGAAAGAACCACAACGGACAGGGCCGGTTTGCGCTCCAGCGGCGAAGGTGTACAGATTTAGGAAGCCGGCCCCCCGATCCCGATGACACGGGCATCTTCGTTCCTCTGCAGACTTTCCAGGCCATTTCGTCTCCTGGAAAATTCTCAGCGCGACATCTCTGTAATTATGTGACGTACCGGTGAACACCCAAAGATCGGCGCCGATAGCATCACCGTTATAGCACTAATCCGAAACAAATGTTTGCCTTTTACTTGAGACCGGTCGAGCGCACGGCACAAACTAGGAATTAAAGGCCGCCCCTTAAATATCCTGTTTTATTTAATGACACGCACACACACACACACACAGTTAAGCAGGGCTCCGAATAAGTCGGCCTTTCTCTGTTAACAATGTGGACAAAGTGTTTCAAATTAAGTCCCGAGTGAAGCTAAAATAAACTCCCCCGTCACATTAACCTTATAAACACAGAGCAGCCGGTCTCCTTTTAAGGAAGACGGAACCATGTTTGCGCATACCGCCCGTTTCTGAAACACGGCGGTCGGTGGGGGCAACATGCACTTCGGGGGGGAGACAACATCAGATGCCCAGTGTTCGTCTGTGCTGCCAGTCTCTTAAACTCCCCTCCGACTCTTTCATATTTATTTTCTACATTTTTTAAACTCCGCCACCACATTTCATTTTCGTTTGGTTTTTTTTGCTCGACCGCTCGCAGCTTTTTCCCCCCTATTAAGTTTATATTGTGTGGCAGCAAATTTTAATCCGAGCGGTGCTACGGGGTGGGGGGGCGGTGGGGGGCTTGACTTTGATCGCCAGCTGTTTCCCTCTGAGCAGTTGTCAGGGGAGATAAGCTTACAGGAATCGCAGGTGTTGGTTTACAGTTTTTATCGTCAGCCGTTGATTACTTGAAGGCTGCGGCGCGACCTTGTTAACCTCGCGCCGCTCGTTCATGGCCCTGCGACAGACAATGCGATTCGTTTGTGAAGGGTCTCTTCAGCAAAGAGCATGTGCGGTAAGGTTGTTGGTACCGTTTCGTCCTTTCTAGTTACCGAAGCTATCTGTGCCGTCTGTTTGTGTGAAAAGGCTCTGGCGGTGAAAGAGGCCAACCAGCCCAAGCGTGCTCCGGAAATCTTTGTGCCATTTCCAAGGTGCTCGCCAAGTGGTAACCCACCCTGACGTGGCCCGTAACCCATTGCTTTGTGAACTGCCATTTTGAAGCCTTGAGTTTTGCATTGCTGCACGCTGGTGTAGTGGTTAGCACTTTCGCCTCACAGCGAGAAGGTTCAGGGTTCGAGTCCCGGCTCAAACCAACCAGGGCCTGATTCTGTGTGGAGTTTGCATGTTCTCCCCGTGTATGCGTGGGTTCTCCCCGGGTTCTCCAACTTCCTCCCACAGTCCAGAGACATGCAGAATGGGGTTAGGTTCACTGGAGACTCTAAATTGACCTTAGGTGTGAATGTGAGAGTGAATGGTTGTCCGTCTCTGTATGTGGCCCTGCGATAGGCTGGCGACCTGTCCAGGGTGAACCCCGCCTCTCGCCCAGTGTCAGCTGGGATTGGCTCCAGCCCCTCCCTGACCCTTAAATGGATAAAGTGGTAGACGATGGAGTTTTGGATTTTGATAGAATTCAGATTTCAGAATTCAGGCTTCACTATCCAGTGACTACGTCCATTTTTATGTACCATCTATGGTCCTCACCTAACAGTGCCAACAAAAACTCTTGATCCAGCCACCTCCCATCTATACAGTATCAGTACCATTATAGAATTCACCGGTCATGGCCTTGCGTTCCCTTACATAAAAAAAAATGATTCAAATTAAGGCGTTTGAGGAACGAGAGCAGTGACATTGGTTCCATTGAGCTGAGGTATGAGAGAGACACTGGGAAAGAAATAGTTGAATCCGTGCGTCATAACCTTTTAAGAGAATAGCGAAAAAGAAAAAATCAGCCAAACAAATGGGAGACCAAGGACCAGTTCACAGTGTGGTGACGTTTCAGCAGACGGTGGCGGAAAATATTTCAGCATGTTGATTGTAACCGTTAGACCAAAGTTAGACCTTGAAGTGGTTTTTCATTTTGCGGTGATAGAGTGAAATATTAACCAGTGGCTGACGGTCAGTTTGTCTCAACTGGTTAACAAGAGGTCCGTGTGGCCACGGTGAGTACGGCAGGGTCGTCTTAAGGTCTTCATTTTGTAAACGAAGGGCGGGTCGGGTTGGCACGGTGAGTTATGGAATGAGAATATTTTTTTGCGGTGCGTGTCAAATTGAGGCCAAAAATAAAGCTGCGCTGAAATGGGACAGGCCTCGTCGAGATGTTATGGTGTATTTACTGGCGACTTTGAAAGATCCGGTTCCGCGAGCTGGGACATAGCTGTTGTTTGAGCGCACACTTTTTTTCCCCCCTCCCATCAAATGCCACTGGGAATTCTGAGATTCTATTTTCTATTGTTCTATGAAAGGTCTGCAAACACTTCCCTGATAATGGACAATGGAAATCTGCCAAAAATCCCTCCCCGGGTCTCTGGAGGCTGCACAATAAACAAATCTAATAGATATAAAATGAATAGATATCTTCACTGCAGTCTCGAGGTCAAAAGATGCTTTAGCGGGGAAACTCGTGACAGTCCAAGGGCGTGAGAGTGTCGAATTATATATAATCTGAAAAGCCTTCGCCTCCACATTTTATTATCGAAGAAACTGAACACGTACATTAGATGGAAAATGGGAAAACACCGGCCGCGACACATGTTGCAGGTCACAGAAACGGTGACATCACGCTCCGTTTCCATCTGTGAGAACAATGTGGTGCCGCTGCGGTAGGTTATTCAGCAAAGAGGATAATTCCAGTAAAATGGCGCGATCTCCCATTGTCCATTCGAAAGCGTTCCACAACCCGTCTGACAGATTTATGGTCGGGATTTCACTTCGTATGCCGTAATAGAATAACCTTTGAAGTAGAAATTGCGAATCACACCCCTCGATCTCAAGAGTTGGCCTCGGTTTTCCAGGTACCCTTTTTTTTTATCTCGAGACTATCTGGCATTTAGTGCACTGAATGTTTTTTCCCCTCTCTCTCTCTCTCTCTCTCTCTCTCTCTCTCTCTCTCTCTCTCTCTCTTTGCATCAGCTGCTGAAGTTTTTTTTTGTAACAAAAATAATGTGTCTTTGAAGTCTGCGTGAGATAAGATCAAACATTCTAATATAAAAACCGCGGCGGAATTATTAAACGCAGAACTTATTAAGGAATTATCCACCTTCTTTCTCTTTGTCTGCGAAAGGCATCAAAGCCGCCTGGCTCCCCCGGGTATTGGCGGGAGGACGTTTGAGGGAAGCGTGACGAGACCTGTGCGTCGGCGACGTGCCCGCCGCCGCCCCACAAAACTCATATCTCCTCCAGCGTGTAGCTGCACACTCTCTCTTTTTGCAACAAACAAAACAAATGTCCCAGCAATGGCGGCATGATTTTCGAAGACATTTTTGCAGCTTGAGGTCGATGAAGGCCACGAGAGAGAAAAAAACGGACCAACCGGCAAATCCGTTGAAGTTTAACAACCAACAACGGCGACCTTTGTTCCCGCAGATGCACAGAAAACCGCCCAACAACAAGGGATCGATAATCCCATCATGCTCTGAACAAACCCTTTTTTAAGTGACGCAGAAGCTCTACATTCCTTATTTCCACCGACGTAAAAGTTGTTGAATGGACTCTTAACAGGTGAAATTGCTGCCCTGAACTGGAAAATTACAATCATTCAAGTTGCGTTTAGGCCTCGCAGCCTAGGCCTGTAATTTATATATTGGCTCTTCCGGAAGAACAAGCGCCGACTTCACCTCCCGTTTGACTGTGGTTCCTTTGCCCAGCTCGCACACTCTACTGTACATGCACGACACTGCACGCAATGGACGTGGGCATAGAGGGCTGTTTTCATCGGAACGCACGGTTCGCCAAGTAAGTGCTTTTATTGGCTCCTTGGTGTTTGGCCCGCGGAGAGTTTAGCTCGAGCAGGCACGGCCCGCGGCGTCTTGAGGAGCTTGTGAGGCGCTGACTCACTGCATTCGACTCCGCCATGCGGCGAGCGAGGTAGGCGGTGGTTTGCCATTAGCCCGACCACAAAACAATCATTTGCATTCCATCTAATTGATAAAAGCTTCTCCCTCCGCATGCCGTTTGGGTTTTTTTTTTTTAAACAACACTCCCTGTGCTACTGACTCACGCCCGTGGACCCCGGCGTAACGGCCCCCGCTGAATGTCGCTGTGGCAAACGCGAGGACCCTCGTTCACAACTCAGTGCAGCTGCGGTGCGATTCTGTGTTTAATGAGGAAATGGCCTCGGGGTATAAATCGGAAGCTGTTGCTTTATGTGCGAAAGATGTGAATGGCGCATTTACCATGCAGCACTTTCATCACTTCCACTTACAGCAAATCTTATTCATGTGAAGTTGTCCAGAGGCAGAGAAGATCAAAAAACCCTCTCACCCCCGTCAACTGCACGACTCTTGGGTCCATCCGAGGATTATTAATGATTAATAAACTGATGACGTTCGGTTGAGGTCCCAGATGGGACAAAGACAAAAACCGGTCGGCGCCCGCAGCACTCCAGCGTCCTTTTGGAAAAGTTGAGATTTTCACCATCACTATTATAGAGTCGGTAGGGGGGGATTGTGCCACAGGAAATCAATGCGTTTGTATTGATTTATTAAGTGAAGAAAAAGGGAAGAAGAAGAGAGAAATCCAAGAATAGAGAATTCCATTTGTAACGGAATAGGAAATTGCATTATTTGAGGTCTTAAACAGGCAAAAGGTTGAGGTTAACTTTGGATTAAATATGTTATTTTTTATTTAAAAAAGGCAATAAAGGTCATAACCCTTTTCTTCATCCTAATTTTTATATTTTTTGGTTAATATTACCCATAACACATCATTCCAAGTTTCTGAGGAAGGGATGATGTAAGGAATCGGAAATGACGCATACTCCAATTGTCTAAGGAGAAGAACAGTCACTATGAGCAACAAAACGAATATGTGAATACCTGATGAAATATTTCATTAAAAAATGATATATTTATATTCATTTTTATGGAAGATGAAATGTGTGAGTTTGATGTACACAGCAGGCAGCAGCAGCAAATCTCAGACTGGCAGTTCCTCACGCGTCAACATCTGCCACCTACTGGCCAGGAAAGTGAGTGCAGCAGCACTTGTACTATAGATCTCCACATAGAGCTTCTATTTCTAACTGCTTTTTAAAAAAAAGAACTTTTTAAAGTTCTACGTGAATCCTTTTTTAACTCCTCACGAACAGCACCACCTACAATTATTGGCGCAATGTAGTGATGTATTGATAATAACGATGTATTCAATTTACAGGCCTGGGACACACACAACCAAACACACACAATGTGTTGGGACACAGAAATGCTCACAAACACCTGTAGATATACAGTATATTATATGAATATACATATCTACACGTACTGTATATGCATAAGAGCTGCAATGATGTGATGCTCGGAGAGACCGGGCCCCATGTGCCCCCCCCCCTTCTGTCTCCATGGGGACCGTCAGACACTTTTCTTTTTATTGGGTTACCTCAGGAAACCATTACCCACGACACCTTTCAGGTTCATGTTTTTACAGCAGTGAGGGGAAACTTCTGTTTTTCACCCCCAGAAGGCAAAACTACGGCCTCCTGATCTAATTTCTGGGGCATTTCGATCTCATGTCACCGACTCTCTTTTCTCACTGTTGGAAACTGGACTCGCGCCCGACAGTGTTGTTCTTCCTATTCTCTGCACTTGATACTGATTGGCTTATATTTTTGGGGGGTTAGTGCAGTGGTTTTATGCCGCTCAGTATTTTATCCTGAGTCAGTCGTCCAGTGTTATTTTTCAGGAATATACTTCAGCTTGTTGTTACAGGCTTTATTTCTTCGGACTGGATCAAAATCCCAAATGTATTTTTGCGAAGAGAGACCCAGGACCAATTTATGAGTTTTTTTCCCTTTTTCTAATGTACACAATATGACGTGACGAAAAATCAAAGTTGCTGTAAATGTGTTGTCTCACTGCTTGTCCAGCTCTTTAGCACCGAGAGAACTGCAGACTGGCGATAGAGACGACCTGAGGTAAAAATGAACCGCGTGGGCGGGAAGCATGCAGGCATTGGTCGCCTGCCACCGCTGGCACCGACTCAGAGTGTTTCCACTGGAGAATCCAAACGGTCGCAGGCCGTGCCAGCGGGGCGACGGATCAAGGCAACGAGGGGCCCCGTGGCGTTCCCGTGTCTCTGATCACAGAAGGTAAACTCTGCAGGGCAACCTGGGAAAAATCTTGGAGGTGGGAACGGCTTTCTCTGATTAGCTCCGTGAGCACAGAGCTAGAACTCGTTCAGTTTTCTTTTTTTTTTTGCATTCAGATCAAAGGGGCCCAACCCCAATTCCAAGCATGCAAACACAGTGAAACAGCCGCGGCAGAATCAATGATATTTCCCCCCCCCGAGGATTTTTCCAGAGTGGACATATTAAAACAAACCCCTCTCCGTGCTGTTGGGGGCCACACCCCCGGGCCGCTGAGGCTCGGGCCGCTCCACGTCCACATCGGCGTCGCTTTGAAAGAACAACAAACCCCGAGCGGCTGGTTCTTGATCGTGGGAAAAGACGAGCACCAGCAATTTTCCGCGTTGTTTGGTTCATTTTGAAAATATGCGAGATGATAAACTGCAGCTCCGTGGCATATTTATCACATGAGTCTTCTCTTCCAGTCAAGCGCAGCAGAAAAAAACATTTGTTTCTCGTGCACATCAACTGGCATTTGGGGATTTTTTCTTTTGGACATATTTGAGGGATGAGGTTAGCTTTCGCTGCCATGTGTAAAAAAAAATAAAAATAAGAACCAGATATTGAAACCGCCGAATCAACACATAAAACATCTGCACGTGTCTCATTCTTCTGCAGATTTGAATGTCACGTGCTCCACGAAAGAAAGATGATTTAATCACCGATTTGACATCTTTCGGTCTGCATAACCTTCCGCATCATCTAGTCCATGAGACACTAAAATCAGAACATTTTCAAGTGCAGCCATCTCCGCAACAGTCCGCTTGTCTGTATTAAACCCCCCCTGCTCCGGGAGACAGTGTTGCTATGGCGATAGGCATCCTGGCCGAGTCCACAGGAGAGACTGTCTCTGTAAGTTACAGAGTTATGAGTTACTGTACGCAAACATCTCCCTCAGGCGGCACATAAATGAGACTGAAGAGCTTGCCTGGGGGGCGAAGCTGTTGAGATAGGGTCATACTGTCATGGTACTTGCTGAGATTACCTATGAAATATTGATAAACTGACAGGAGTGAACGTGAAATTTTTTCATTTGTCTCCATCCAATGCAAATGCGTATGTGTCGATGACACGTTCTGTAAATGAGGCGGACAACAAATGAAATCGATCAACAAATGAGCAACACTACATTTGAACATTGATTACATAATGACATTGGGTAGAATAAATGAATAAATACCTTCGCCAAGGCCTGACAGTCCACTCAAATTCACTCAAGCTACACACAGTCATAGACATCAGTTCCCTTAATATGCCAATTTTTTTCATCAGGATCCATAAATAGTTTCCTGGGAAATCAGCGAAAATGTCCAATGAAAGCGCCCTATTCCTGGATCTGCCCCTTTGTCCACAAAAGATATTTGGGACATGCACCACATATTGCAAGTTACAGCAATAGAGCCCAAATGGGCGAGACATTATTTTGTGTTCTCTTCCAGACATTTCCGCGCTATTTATACATTTTCGACGGCCCTTCAGTCAGTTCGAAACCCAAAGCTCACGATGCATTTCACTTAAATCTGGTTATTCTGCACGCAAGAGGAGTAAAATGTGTGAATGTTTGAGATATAAATTTGGTCTGGGCGATGAAACTGAGCAACAAGATTTTTCTTTTCTTTTAATCTGAAAAGCCACGGGAGCATTATCAAACAGTGACATCGGAAAGTAACCAACTCCTTTTGTGACAATCTGTGAAACGTATTTTAAATTCGTTTCAGGAAATGTGAGATATCACAAAGCGTGGTGATGGATTTTGAAATTTCAAATGTTGACATGTGAAGGTTCAGTGGCACTGTTATGGCTAATGTGTGCCACTCAATATTAGGGGACTGAAATGAGGTCAAAATAAAGTGTGATTTCTTATTGTTTCACATTATGAAAGTTGGTTTTTTTTATGTTTTTTGAGTATATTACAGAATATCACGTTTATGGATGTCAATCGTCTCTAAACGGCTGTATGGAAGAAAGCCACATGAACGATGTCCACAGCTACGCAGACACTTGAATTCCTGTTCGACTCGGAGGAAACTCCCAGTTTGGTCATTGCCTGCAGACGAGTGGGTTTATATTTTTGAGGCTGCAGCTCAGGATCGGAGACTATACAACTGGTTGCCAGGCAACAGCATGGCCAGCTCCTGGAACTCTGAAGTCTCTTCAGAAGCTACACACACACACACACACACACACACACACACACACACACACACACACTCTTAATTTAACTATTTAGATGAACATGGCGTCGGTCTGGATTTTTAAAAGGAGATTAAGAGCAGACACACGGAAATATACAGGCTAATCTATTTATATTATGCTCTCACGCAGTGTTTTATTAAAAGGGTTCAAAAAAACATGTGTTCAGACTGAACATGAAACACATCTCAGAGGCAACACTGTTACACATGAAGTCAGTGAACAGACATAGATTTGCCCTGAGTGGTGCTTAGTGTCCTGAGACACGTAGACCAAAATATATAAATAAAGCAGCCTATAACTTTCTGCAACAACATGTTTTCTCTAAAAAATATAAATATATTTCTAATTAAAGGTCCCTTTTTATACTCACTCGTCAGTCCTGCAGTGCCGAGAGAAGCAATGTGTTCATTTGGATAAAAATCAATTATGATTAAGTTGAACATTAGAAGGTCTGACTCTGAGCTCACTTTTAGTAATGACAGAAAAAAAGTAGGAGTGATTTAATTAGAAAAAAGCTGATTGAATTCTGCCTTGCAGCATGTGGCACTGGCACATTTAATTAAAGACCCTTAATACTCGTCTTTCTGGATAATGTATTGAATAACAGTGGAAGTGATTAACCCGCCCTGTGACTTGCTGTTGGGATCAAACTCCATTTGATCCCAGTAAAAAAATATGTGTCTGCTAATAATAATCACATAACGGACTATTGTTTCCACTCAGGTGTGAACTTCACTCATTGGAATTAGAAAGTCTTCATTGTCATTGAACAAGTGGAGAACGAAATTAAATGTGCTTCTTTTGAAAACAAATGTATTGTTGACAGTGACTGGTCACACAAAACAGTCTAATTGAAATTTTTTTTACAGTATATGACAGATTACCCCAAATTGTATCTGGTCCCATCTGACACGCAATTTTTTTTTTATGTCATACTTTTTTTGTGTATATATATATATATATATATATATATATATATGAGGCCAGGCATAAGAGGGGAAGATTTTTCTTTTTTATTAATGAGTGGGAAGATTTTTAAAATGTATTTAACATTTAGACAATAAAGTCGAAATGTCGAGATTAAAGTCGAAATGTCGAGAATAAAGTGGAAATAGCCCTAAAGGTCCGTGTTGTGGTACTAGTCCAGCATCCACGTTGACTGACGTTAGCAAAGCTACGCTAGCTTCGCTAACTGCGCGGCTCTCAAAATGGAACAATTGGACGTGCATGTGCAAACAGCCGTTGTCACCGCGTCGCTTCATCCAGATTCAGCCGGTCAATAATAATATGGCAACTTTACAACTTGGTTAGCAGCTAGCGTTAGCTTAGCAAACTGGCTAGCAAAACGTCAACGTCTGTTTTTGGCGGTGCTGCGCAAAAGTGCTTCCGGGTCACAATTGTTGACTTTATCCTCAACATTTCAACTTTGTTGTCAACATTTCCACTCCAATTGGAAAACTTCCCCCTCATTATAGTATTTCAACTTTATTTTCGACATTTAAAAAAATTAAAATCTCCCCCCTCGTTTTTTTTCCTTATGCCTGGCCCTAATACTCTTCTGCAGCTTAGGGCTAATGGCATCATGCTTCAGACAGCGTCGCTAAATAACTGAGATTAAAGGAAAAACTGAAAATGACCGTGGGAGGAAAACGAAGATGGACTTCCTCCGTCTGTGTTGGCGGCGGGAGTCACGCCGGGAGATCACCTGAGTGCGACGGGGCCCATTATAGAGCCGCTACGAGGCCATTTAGAGGGACGACCACAAGAGGCCAATTGGATAATCATAGCCTCTTTTTTTCCTCGGAACGGAAAACTTAAACTCACGCGTGGCGAACGGTTACCCTTCAACCGTCTGGTGGTTTAGGCTCAGCTGGACGCGGTGGGAAGGGCGCGAGGGGGTTTGACGGTAAGAGGAAGGCGTACGTCTTTGTCAGCACACCGCAGGCCTTGTTTGCTCTCTTAACCCAAGTCATTACTGCCGCAGACTGGGGAGAATAAACTGTGTCGGGATTGCATCTGAATTGCAACCTGCACTAGATTACACATTCTCTATAATGTCGAGCATTGTTTAAGTGAGATTGAGGTCCATCTTACCTATAAACCTTTATGTTACGTATTTTTCGCAGGATGTTTAGATGTTTAGAACCAACTCTGTCAGGACTAAAAGTCCATGTTTAGGGTTTTTTTCTTTCATAGTATTTTGTAGTATGGATATTTATCCATGAATCCATCATCTGCCCGCTGCAGAGCTGAGGCATTTCCCAGCAGCAGACAGTTAACCTTTACTACTCATGCCCACACCCGGGGGGCAGTTTTAAGTCTCCAATTAAAATGCATGACTTGGACTTTATGGGCATATAGTCCAACATATATGATGTTTGAAAATGCCTATAAAACATGGACACAATAAGAACCAGAAAGATAAAAGAAAAGTTTTAATAAATGTTGACGACACAGGATTGTTACACAGCCACAGTGGACCGAGCAGAATGGAAACCATTAGTCCTTCCTCCAGTCAACTTCCTGTGTTGAAAAAATAAAGTGAATTATTGCACATACATACTACTGAAAAAGCAACAATCTTTTCAAGACTGGACAGGAAACTTGGTTGCATGTAATTCCTTTCTCTCCCCGTTTCCCGTTCTGCCTCATAAATAATATCAATTATAATAAAATAGAATGAAAAATGCTCCAAAAATGGTCTTTGCTGAAATGTATTTAACAGTCATATTTAAGGTAATGCACTGCGCCATTGAATTACACTTTGACAAAGAATGGCTACTAGCAAAACTTTATCAATAAGAAAGATAACATATAAGAAAATCTGTCAAAACCAGTTAAAAATCATGCATCAAAAGACTTTCATACGTATGATACTATGATTTATGAAGTGCTCATTAAGTCTAATCTTCGGTCAAGGCATTCCAGAGTGTCAAAAGCTCTGTCCCCCTTAGTTGCCAGCCTTGACTTAGGAAAATCAGTCGAGACAGAGCTGGTTAGAAGATCTAAGGTAGCGGCTTGGAGTGTAGGGAGATAGTAGCATAGTGTAGCATAGTGCGCCCCGAAAAACGTTGTGACTCAAATCTAACGGGTATAATTTTTCATGAAACAATGGACACTGGAGGCGGCAGGTCGCTGGTGAATGTTAAAGCGATGACGCCGGCTGAGAGGGACCAATTAAAGCTCGCACTGACACCGAGCACTCGCTGTTGTGTGTGAGGAGGTGCATCAAAGAATAACAGATGATGAGCATTGCCCCCCCCCCCCCCCCCCCCCCCCCCCCCCCCCATCTCCCTACACTGAATGATAAATAATAGAACTCAAATGCAGCCCGAGGCGGCGGAGGACGCGGCAGCTCCCCGAAAAATCAAGGCCTCAGATGAAAGGATTAGCTGAGGAAAACTATGCACCGGTCACAGTAATGGCTGTGTGTGCGCGTCTCGCCCGTGTGTGTGTGTGTGTGTGTGTGTGGGTGTGCTATTATCTCTGAGCTGTATAAGTGATATAGAGAGCGAGAGAGAGAGTGAGATAGAGATTGTAGGTGTAGCCGTCGCACTAATTGAGTCACCACTGATTGCGTTGAGCCTGTGATTTCACTACTTCAGTGAGATGCAGGCTGAGAATATTCACGCATGATTGTCCTCCGCATACCGAGGATGGAGTGGCAGTGTGTTTTGTGCGGGAAGTAACGGTGAGGAGGACTGTGCCCAAGAAAAAACTTCTGCGCATTGTCTCCCAGCGCACCCAGCACAGTCTCCGTACCCTCTGAGCCCCCCGCCTGCTCCTTTTCATCCGGCCCCAACCCAACAGGCTCGCCGCCGCCCTCGAGTCAATCACTTACAAGCTGTCAAGGTTGTAAGTTCATGACACGTCCCATCCTTGAGCTCCGTTCCTCAACACCACCGCCAGTGTGCTACTTCGTACCTGAAGCGCCTAATTCATTGGACCGCCCCCGAAGGCGTTCCACATCCTGTTCGGGGGCTGAGCGCCAAAAGGCTCTTCCTCTATTCTACTTTACCCGTCTCACTTGTTTCTACTGATTGAACATGTATCGGCTGGGTATCCTTTGTGCGTGAAGATAGTTCCATAAGAGCTGGACAGTCATCGCACTGATCATAAACACCATAGACTCACATGCACAAATGATAATCAACAGTAAAAAGAAAATTAACACCAGACAAGCTAAGATGACGCGAGTGCCCTTGGTGTAGTTTCAACACAGTGCCGCACCCGTGTTGCACTGGCACCCGTCTGAGTGGTGTTATGATGACTTGTGGTCAGAGGCTTTTTTTGGTGGATTGCCATCTCGAGGCAGTAATCTTGGTTTCAGCTTTGACAAGTATTTAGATAAACCAAAGCTACATGACTCGACAGGGGGATCACCCGAGTTATTACAATTCGTCCCGAGGGGGAACAAGAAGCTCGGTGCCAAATTTCCTTGGAACCAATTTCGCAGTTGTTGAGATATTTCACATTATAGACCAAAGTGGTGGACCGAAATAATCGATCGCCATTGCCGTGCCTAAAGCCGCCATGTGCCGCCATGTGTTCCCCCTTTAAGTTCATGCATTTAATGCGCAGGTCATATTTTTTTCATTTATCATCTGTTTTCATCTGTTGTCCCCTCTGGAATGCTCAACGGACAAAAAGAGTCACACACGAAAAAAAGGAAATGGGAAGAAAAGAGAAGAGTCGCATGAGACAAAATAAATTTGATCCTTCAAAAGATAAATCAGAAAGTTTAAAAAATGATTTAGGGTTATCTAGGGTGATTAAATCATGTTATCTTGCCCTGTCAACCTTTATCGCTGATTGTTTTTAGAATCGGTCAATGCTGCTACAGTAAGAGGTGCAAACGACAATCTATTTCTTCCAGTTGTAGGACTGTGAGGAGAACACGCTTGTTAGTTTTAGTATGACAGCATGTGAGTGAAATTAAATATAAAACATCATCCTCCCCGTCACAGGGGGACATGTTTTATGTTCAGAGAAGAAGAGAAGAGAAGAAGAGGGCTGACAGTTTACCTGCAACCCCTGACTTTTCCTCCCACCACGTCCACTTTGTTAGGAATGATGCGGTTCGGGGATTTAGGTTGCCATGGTGCAGACTGCAATGAGTCATCATCGCAAGATGAATTGAAAGAAATGAACAAGGACATCATCGGGTAGGAGGTTATTCTTTCGCCGGTGACTCACGTCCTTACTTTGAATGACGGACGGGGGTCTGATGTGTTCCTCCGCGGTACCAAAATCGCAGGTGAACCTGAACGCAAAGCCGATGATCGGTCGTTTGGCTCAAGTCTGTAAACTATGCTGTAGAATGAAGAAACAACGCTGAAGTGTAAAGAGACAATTGTTGAATAGTGCCTGGATTGGATATACTCAGAGAGAACCGAAACGCCTTTGTCGTTAGGTGCCGCGCTGCAGACGACATGTTCAGGCTGGATAATAATCCAGAGCAAAATGCTAATTCACAACGATAGTCAGTCAAACTGAAATTGGAGTTCGAGTTAAGAGAGAGAGAGAGAGAGAGAGAGAGAGAGAGAGGGAGAGAGAGAGAGGGAGAGAGAGAGAGAGAGAGAGAGAGAGAGAGAGAGAGAAAAGGGCCCCACCAGAATATTTCTTTTGTAGAATCCACTTCAAAAGAGAACATTTCAAATGGGAGCCACATTCGGCATGAAATGAGGATTCCTGGGTGAACTGTGCGTCGCTGATAACCGTGAAAGAACATCAGATACGCACACGTGATCGAGTCGATATCGAGTGCGACGTCAGCCCACCGTGTGCAGGAGCTGATGCAACTGAATGTCAAGCAGAAAGAATGCAAAATCTTCACGTCCAAACCTCTGGCATGATATTATTTTTCATCTAAAAAAAGTTCTAATTACCACAGAACATATTTGAGCGAGCTCTGCAAATGCATTCATTACAATTCTGATGAGTTGAGCGTGTGGTTTTCTGATCAACACTAAGAAAAAATGTCTACGTCTGTTAAAAACTAAGTGAAGAAGTAGGCACTGTATTTCATCAGTCGTGTGATGAAATAAAAAGGATATGTGACTGCAACTACATTGCTTTATATATGTGAAATTACTTACAATTACTTACTAACAATGTATAAGATAAAGTTCATGGGGGTTTAATGACCTGCCACCCGGAGACGAGCGTTATGTAAAGGGGCCTGCGTATCTTTTATATAGATTAATAGATAGAAAAAGGCTGTGGTATTGAAATACCCCACAATCATCTCCACCGCCTCATTAAATGTTAAATTAAGCCTTCAGCTTCATTTGGTAAACACCCTTTAAAACCACACTCTTTTCTTAGAAAAAATAAATAACATGATGCTGTTTTTACTCCACGGCTGTATTTTTTTGTTTATTTCGGTCCTCGTGAGGTCAGAGGTCACGGTCAACTGGAGGAGAAGCTTTGATGACATTTGGTCCGCGGCTCTGAAGCTCCGTCGTGGAACCGGCTCTGATAGCGTCACACTGAGACTTGTTCGCTGCGACGTCCATCACGGCGAGTGCCATCATTTACATCTAATTGAATGTGCCATTATCAAATTAGCCTAACAGCGGGAACTATACGGGGTCGAGAGAGGGAGACTGCAGGATTGATGTCAGCTGACGATTAGGTTTTTTCTTTTCCCCTTCTGACGGCAGCGGCGTCTGGATGAGAGAGCTGCATGTCTCGAGTTTGAGCTAATGCACTTTATTTCGATGCCACTTATCCCGGTAACGAGCGCGGCCTGTGAAAGGAGGGAGAGGGGAAAAAAGTGGTCCACTTCATCGACAAGGGAACACTGCCACCTAGAGGGGAAATGTGAAAACACTGATCTGTACAGTGGATATCTTTTTTTTTTCCTTTCTCCTTCTTTGCAGCCATTTTGTCGCGAATGAATTCATCACTTACACGTCAAAAGGCCAGACGCTCACTTGGCTCCCGTGCGTTGCCGTTGACAGAGCTCCAGGGGCGTCTGCACATCTGCCGTTTTAGCCCCTTCGACCGCCTCTGGCACCGGTTCATGAGTGTTTCTGTGATGTGTGTGTGTGTGTGTGTGTGTGTGTGTGTGTGTTGTTTTGTTGCAGTGACTGACTTCACATTACAGAAACAGTGTTGGTGGTGTTGTTGTTTTTTTCTTCTGGTCAGTCCGTGGTTGACTCAGCACATGACTTCACAGGCTTGTCCTGCCCTGCTCATTCGACCGGCCCCTCCGTGTCTCCCAGTGGGCCTCCCGCTATGAAAGGTGCAGTGTGTGTGTGTGTGTGTGTGACTTGGAGTGCCGGGATGTGGTTTGATGTGGGGAGCCGAGCCGTGGCAGCCCGAGGAAGCAGCTCCCTGCAAAAACACATGTTTTGCCCAACTCCAAAATAGTCAATCTCATTTTTTGTTTAGTTTCAAAACTACTTGACGATTGTGCAGCATTTTTTTTTCACACGTCACATAAATGACCGATTAGGACAGACTAATTCTATATTATCAATGTCCATATTGTTTTATTCAAGGTAAGATCAACGGAGAGTCAGAGAAACGAGTTAAGTCATTTCTTGATTTGTCCAATTCACCTTTACGGCACAAAAAATAATCTGTTATCCGAGATTAGGAAATTCATCCATTTTCTATACAATTTATCCTTTTTTTAAGGGGGGCGAGGGGGCTGGAACCCATCCCGGCTGTCGTTGTGCGAGAGGTGGGGTTCACCCTGGACGGATTGACAGCCCGTCACAGGCCCAACATCCCAAGACAAACAACCATTCGCGTATTCACACCCACAGCCAATCTAGAGACGGCAATCTGCATGTATTTTGACTGTGGGAGGAGGCCGGAGTATCCGGGGGCAACATGCAAACGCACTGAAAGGCCCCAGTGCTAAACCAAGGGTTTGAACCAAGACCCCTGTTGCTGTGAGACGACGCCACTTCACCACCATAGGAAAGTGGCACAACGTCTGTGATTTACATAGATGCAGCAGAGCTCTGCAGGATGCTCCCAGCCCAGAAACAAGAGGAACTTTCTCATGAAGGTATGAGGGGCTGCACGTGTTTGTATACATTAATAAATCCTGCAGGCCACATGACACAGTGAACACATCATACATGAGGTGCATTTAATACACACTGAAGATTATGGAGTGAGAGATGAAGTATGGGGCGTCTATTGGAAACGTGCACTCTGCTTTCCAGTCGGCCTCCACTTCAGAGCAGAGAACATCTTTCTGATTTTTTCTTTTTATGTCAAGGATGGAAATATGTTTAAAGATAACAGGACAAATCAATAATACGATCATTGTTCAGACACAGAATGTTTCTCCGTCACATGTTTATTATTATTCTCCTTCTTCTGGATTGTCAGTGTTATTGCCAGTGTTCAATAATGGATGTATGAATGTGCCACTAGACTACGTCCCTGATATAATAACGAATGATTGAGCGACGCAATATATGACCAGGGGAACAAAAACCCAGTTCACAATCTTGTGACTCCGTGTTTCATACGCTGTAGAATTTTCACATTTGGAGAGTTGCAAATGAGACGCTTTAGAAATAGCATTATTAGCAGTCATCAGTTCCTGCCAAGCTGGTGGAGACAGACACTAAAATGTGACCCTGGCACTGCCAGTACTTTTTTGAAATCCCAGTTGCATAGCAACGCATCCTCCATCCGCAGCTAAGCTTCTCTCCGAGCGAAGAAACAACTGTCATATTTGCTTCACATGCAGTTTTATGCAATAAAACTTCTCCGGAGGTACAAACATAAACACCATTCTCTCCGTGGGTGTATTTTTCCCCACACTCTTCTGTCATCCTGAAAGTCAAAAGTCCCGATGCAAAGTGATTATTTTCTTTACAAAGAATACCTTGCTAGGTGCAGAGCTAAGACGTGCTAAATCACACAGCTGGCTATTTCTTTTTATGGGGTCAACATAATTAATCACGCACTGCAACCCAATAGCCGGGTCATGCTCCATTTCCCGGCAGCTGAATGGGCTTTTCACTCTCACTTGATGAATGGAATCTCATTCCATCTCAGGCCTCGTGAAGCAGCCATCAAACGGCCACGTAGATGTCGAGAACTGCAGTTTATTAACCGTCTGTTTTATACTCCCATACACACACACACACACACACACACGCAAGCGCAAAAAAGGTCCATGAATTCAAACACACGAGTCACGTATCCGTGCATGTTCTGCGTCCTACAGATTGATGCACGATAAGACACGTTCTGCCAATCAGTGGGAGTTGTGGATTGGATTTCCTGCGCAAGTTTACGTTCCTGCGCATAAATCTAAAAGTCCTCGATGACAAACACACAACACAGAGATTGTCTTGGTGGTTATGCGGCGACGAGCTTGCTCAAAGGGACACTTCGGTGATTTTGAAGTGGGGTTTTATGAGTTACTTATGCATAGTTAATACGTTAACCATATGGAGATGGGAATCAGCGATGTCATTTAACAGAGTTTGGAGGAGAAGTGGAAGTAGAGTCCCACTGTTGTCTGGTGGCAAACTGAAATACATCCTTTAGTGTACAATTGAATGGATATATATATATATATATATATATATATATATTAAGGTAAGCATTTAAAAATGTGGCGAAAAAGACGTTTTTCCTCAGTCCCCTCTGCAGCAGTGGGACTCAGACTCACGCTACTTCCACTTCACCTGACATCGCTGTGACATCGCTCATCACCATCTCCATAAGGTGACATATTAATAAGTAACTCATACAACCCCACTTCAAAATCCCTGAACGGTCCCTTTAAATCGACTTTGGACTAAAAAACTCCAAAGTTAGAGATATTTGTAACGCCAGTTCAACCGGGCATCCTAAAGCAGAGGCACTGAGTTCCCACTCGCTCTGACTGTTCAGGTACGCTAAAGATTTTCTCTTCTCAACGCAAGCAATGTTTTACAATTGGCAAGATCGTTTTCAAACTTCAACAGTGGCCAGCGGTAGCTTGCGTTGTTACGCCGAACGACTCCCAGATGTGATTTTTGGGGGAGCGCTTGAATCTCTTTCACAAACGCAGTGTCACATTGGGGGAGTGGGGTGGGGGGGTGGGGTTGGGGCGAGGCTGATTAAAAGGAAATTGGCTCTCATGCGTGTGATAAAAGTTATTTAGTAGCATAGAGAAAGTGTGAATGATGCGGATTCCAACGGGATATTGTTTATTTCCAGATTTAACGATAATTTCCTTTATCCGATTGGCAAGCAATAACATTCGAATCCAAACAAGAAACAGAATAACGCGGAAATGAGTCAGGAAATTACGTAAGAAATGAGCAACAGGGGAGTCCGCTCAGTGGCTTGTAGGATGCAAAAATCTACTCTTACTGAGATACGTTTGCAAGTAAAATGTTTTATGGGCCGATTTCCTTCACTTCTGTAGCCATAAAGTAGCTGTATATTATATAAGCGTATGTGATTCTGCGATTTACGACTCAAACTGTGCCAATGTTATGGATTCCAGCATTCCAGCGGCGAAGTTTACAACAAACATATGTAAAAGCTTAACATGCCAAGCATAAAGATATACATATGTGAGGGATATGAGAGCAGATGTGTAGAGCAGACACACACACACACACACACACACACACGGAAAAAAATGTGCACATATTCACATTGCACGCGCGGAAGGTGACGTTGTTCAAATGCATGTCCTTATGATCCATTTCGTCTTCGTTTTCTTCGCGCCGCACCTGAACGCACAATGTGTCCATCTCGACACTCCTTGACACGCTCCTTCCCCCGGTGCTCATCAGTTTGGCTCACCACGCCTGGATGATGATCTAGATCTTGCCTTACTGTACTACCGTCGAGGCACTTATTTCATATTGTAGCTGACAAACTGCCGGCCGTGTGGTTCGCTCGCTCCACTGAGTCGGAAGCTGAGCTCAGTCGTCTCAGCCTCTTCAGTTTATCACAGCCCCCCCCCCCAAAAGAAGAAAAAATCCCTTTAGCGTTGTTCAAGAGCCGAGGTGTGTGTCCTTTTTTCTCTGTGCTCGGTGAAAGGAGACGTCACTGTCTGTCGCGGTGGTGCAGCGGAACTAAATGAACGCGGGTCGCCGGTTTGATCGGTTCATAACCGGTGCACACGGCAGAGCAGAGGAGTAAGCAACGCGTGTTCAGCGCAAGGGGAGGGTGAAAGACGTCCAAATTAGCCGGGGAGCCATGATCTCGCTTGGCAGAAACAGCGTGTTCATAGTTGCAGATCAACTCAAAAGATTATAGTGCAGGTGGTTCAGATTTGGTTTTTCTTTTTGGTCATTGTGGAAGACGGTTCTGGGTTCGAGTCCCGGTTCAAACCAACCGGGGCCTTTCTGTGTGGAGTTTGCATGTTGTCCCCGTGTATGCGTGGGTTCTCTCCGGGTTCTCCGGCTTCCTCCCACAGTCCAGAGACATGCGGAATGGGGTCAGGTTCACTGGAGACTCTAAATTGACCGTGGGTGTGAATGTGAGAGTGAGTGGTTGTCCGTCTCTGTATGTGGCCCTGCGATAGGCTGGCGACCTGTCCAGGGTGAACCCCCACCTCTCGCCCAATGTCACCTGGGATTGGCTCCAGCCCCCCCCCCGCGACCCTTGAATGGATAAAGCGGTAGACGATGGATGGATGAATGGCCTTGTGTGCTTCGATACAGTACGATATGGATCCCGTCCGTTCTGTTGCACCAGCTTAGCCTGATTCATTTTGTCAGCCTGAATCTGATCTGATTTGACGTAGCCACCTGTGCTGAAAAGAAACCGAGTCCCATCAGAAGAAGTTTTCATCCCTTTAATGTCAAATGTGTGTAAGGGAGAGCAGAACTGTGCGGACAAAACGGCGGGAAAAAAATTAGCTTTTATCCCAGGACACTGTCGGAGAAAGGACTGCGAGAGGGCACAATCCTCTCACTTTGGATTTGAATTACATCATAATTCCATGCGTGAAACGCACCTTCAAGGGCCCCACTTCCACCTGAGCCAAGGTGAGAGAGCAGCTTCAGATTTTAATACACATTATTGCTGAGCGCTGCCTTTTTTTTTTCCACCTGTCCTTTTAATTTTTTTTTTCTTTTCGAAGGACCACACGACTGTACACTTGGCTGGTGAACGTATAGACTATCTATTTTCATCTGGGACCACAGAAGGGTTTCTGGATGGCGAAACTGTAGAGCCAATAGGTTGTTGCAATTATACAAGCAAGCCATGCAGAAAAACTATTGACAATAATGCAAATTATAATTCGTTAATTTTTTTTCTTCTCCCCCACCGCCCAGCCATATGGAACTCCTTAAATGAACATCTGGCAGTGAAGTTCTACCTGGGATGATGGTATAATGGACGGAGACATATCAAGGGCACTTTCAGGCACTTGAACACACCATGTAATGTTAAATTAAAATCATGGTGTCATCCTGTCGATCAATCTATCAATCTATCTATCTATCTATCTATCTATTTATTTATTTAACTATCTATCTATCTATCTATCTATTTAACTATCTTACTATCTATCTATCTGTCTAACTCTCTATCTATCTGTCTGTCTGTCTATCACAAATACATTCAGTGAATTGCTACAAGTCACATCACAGATGTGTCTGTCTGGGCTGCATGTACAAGAATAAAGCATTAGCGCCCTCAAGTGGACAATCAACAAAACTACTTATAGCCATTAATTTTAATGCAGCCTGTAAAATATCTAAAATAAACAGGTTTTTTTTAAAAGACTTTGACACGAGATACTGACTAATCATACATTAATGCAACACGTTGCATTGAAAAACGGTAAAAGTAAATAAAACACGTCGTTTTTGTTGATCCTTAATATTTGTGACCTACGCTGAAAAATCACATTTTATAGATTGGATGGACGTACTTTTTCATGTCAATTTCAGAACTAATTAATTAATAACATTCGAAGTAGCATGTCATTTTGTTTAAATAATTGATAGCATACAAAATTAATCAGAAATGCAAATATGCAATACCTATCAAGAACAATAAATCAGTAACTGAATTATGGAAAAATATTCAATATTCATGTCTAATAATTTTTTCTTTGTCCAAAGCTTCCAAGTGATGGTTATCATTTAAGAATGTGGATAAGCTTTAGAAAAAAAAGTAGCAAGATTAATAAGAAAAATCTGAAATCAAAGTGCTAGATCTTAAGAATATATCATCTTTTGAACTTGAGAGATTACAAAGGCTTGACAGTAGCTTTTGCATGTAATTTTAGATTATAGGTTAAGTTGTATAATGAAGGTATTAAGGAAAGTCTTCGTAATCGTGTGTAGGTTGTTGTCCAACTAAAACATAATTTTCAGCTGTAGGACTGATGATTCTAAATCCCCATTGCTTTACAATGTCATGTTTTAATGTACTTATTCTTTGTGAAGTTTAAATTAACAAGTAAATGATTGAAGGGGATGGAAAGGGCACCCAGATATTTGCATTGAGTTGTGCGAAATTATGAGATTCTGGATTTCCAGTATTTATGGGGGAAAAAAATCTAACACTTTTCAAAACTATTTGGCCATCCAGGTTGTCCTGAAAAAAAAGAAGACTATGGATATAACTTGACTGTACATTCCAGGGTTGAGGTTTGACAAGCATTATTACAGGAGATGACGCGGCGGACCAAAAATAGGAAAAAAAATGGTGTCGAGTTCAGAGGATTCTGCCTCAGTTCTGATGACACACAGGGAATGCAAAGGAGCCCGGTCAAACCTTGTGGTGGAGCTGTTGATTGCTTTTTATAGGACTGAGCAGGCTGGAGGTTCAACTGGGATTCTTTGGGTTGTCAAGCCCATGTGGGGGTGGAAGAGAATGAAGCAGCTGAGATATATACTGTAGGGCAGCTAAGAAAGCTCTGAAGAGAGACCCGGATTGTGAAAGTATACTCAACGGGAAAAAATGAGTACCAGTATCAAGAGACACACAAAGAGCTGTGAGGCAGAAAGAATGGGGAACTGAAAAGAAGGGATATGTCACAACTTTACAGTACAGATCGTGTACAGATTGTTATTAAGGGAGGGGAAAAGGAGGCGCACAGTTGACTAGACCGAGACTGGGACAGTGTGGCCGACAGGTAAAGATGGACGAACGTGAAGATGGACTGTTTGGATCTGGGAGAAAACAACAAACGGTGAAAGCGATTATCATAAGGGTTGCTGTTGAATCTCAATGCGAATCCATGAAGGGCTCCTGGTGACAGAAATCCCTCGGAGCTGCAAATCCAATCACAACCTGTGGGGGGCAGCAATGCGCCGCGAGGCTTCCGGGTCCACCGGAAACCCGGAAGCTCTGGATTACAAAACCGTAACCACGCATGCGCCGACCTTCAATTTTTGTGGCGGGTGAATCTGGGGACGACAACAAACTTTTCTTTCATTATCTTGGAAGTTGAACTCGTTTTTGTCACGTTTTAACTTTTGGTTTTCGCAACAACAACAACAAAAAACCCGAACCCGGAAGATGGTTGAAGGTCCGGGCTGCACGTTAAACGGAGAGAAAATCCGCTCCAGGGTGCAGAAGGGACAGAGAGTGAAAGAGATCCGGGGCAGTTTGACCACGTCCACCGTGAGTTGTGTTGTTGTTGTTGTTGTTGTTGTTTATTACGACCGACGCTCACCGGTGACATTTCGCCGCGTTCTTTTATTTGCAGAAGAACAACCCCGAGGGACACGGGTTCGTCAGTGTGTGTGGCTGCGCGTACAGCGGTGTCCAGACTCTGGGGAAGGAGCTCTTCATGTACTTTGGCCCGAGGGCGTTGAGGTAATGGAGACTGTGCCACCGTCACTCATGTTGTGTTCACGTGTAGTTGGTAACTTGTTGGTGTAGTCAGTGAACCAGGCTCGTGTCATGTGTTTAACAGTGTTTTTCCCACCATGGGATTTGGCCCCGCCCCTCCAACGGGAGTCCCCGCCCCCCTGAAAAGTCATATGAATTTTTGTGCATTTTTTTTTTTTTTGGATTTTACATATAATGCCAAGAAGAAGTCATTTATGGTTACTTTCTATATATATATATATATATTATTCCTCATTCCTGTATAAAACATTGTGGATGAAATGTGATTTGTGAAGCCTAACCCTAACGAGCCCTAACCCTAACGAGCCCTAACCCTAACCCCCCCAAACCAGTAAACCTAAAGGAAACACTGTGTTTCCACTGCATCGACAGGTAAACACGTTGTCACAAGCTGAGCTGCGACAGTTAACCGATTAGTTATCTGTGTTGATAATCGATTAATCGGTTCAAGTAGTTTTTAAGAAGTAGGAAAAAAAAAGTCACAATTCTATTATTTCGCCTTAATGTGAATATGTTCTGGTTTCTTTGCTCCTCTGTGACAAAACCAAACTTCATCTTTATGTTTGGGAATTAATTTTTGTTTTGTTTTTTTATGGACCAAACAATTAATAGCAAAAATAATCAACGGATTTCATCTATAATGAAAATAAGCGTTATTTTCAGCCCTGGTCACAACACAGATGTTACTTCCGTGACCTGAGTGGGAATTTGACAATGATAATGACTTTTATTTTTCTTCTTTTTTTGACTCACTTTGATTTCGGATTTTTCTTATTAATCTTGCTACCTTTTTTTTTTTTTAAAGCTTATCTAAATTCTTAAATGGAAGCTTTGGACAAAGAAAACATTTACTAGACATGACTATTGAATATTTTTCCATACTTATTTTACTGTAATGTAGGGCTATGCCTATCAGTTCCTTATTAGTTGTTCTTGATAGTTATTGAATATTTATGTGATTCAAAATATATAGTGGTTTATATTCCTACCAACCAGGATGACCTGTTATCTAGATTTGAACGATTAGTTAATCAATCAGAAAAAAATTAATAACTGTTTTTGTAATTCATTAATTGTTTCAGTCCTTTGATCTTCTGCTTTTAACAAATTATTTTTCAATATTTGGACCCTTGAATTTGACCTCCTTTTTTTTAACCTAACAGCATAACCTGTCTGTTTTATGCCAGTCCTGTAACTCAAATATCAAAAATAATCCAAATAATTCATCACATTGATACAGAAACTCTATACAAATACATTATAGCCAGGATTAAATGTGCAACATTGGCCAAAATGGTCTATTCCAGCAAGACATATTTCAGGGAAAGCTTCCATTGTATAATCTTTAACAGTGCAAGATTTATAGACTTGTAATGTCCTCAACATTCATAGCTGACTAGATTAGAGGAAATGGGTAAAAAGGGAATTTAAAGAAAGACCCAATGGGTTGGACTAGGTTAGAGTGGGGAAGCAATTAAAGGTGCAGTTTTATGTTTTCTGAAATTTTATTGTATCTTCTATTGATGACGGCTCTTTAGGGGAAAAGCAGACTTATTATCTGTTTATTTATATTCATGTCTATCAATTCACTTACTGTACGTATTCATGTTTTACATTATTGAAGATGTTGACCGTATTGTCCCTTTGTTGACAAGTCTCATATTGATCATTAAAGTGAATTTTTTGGGGTTTGTTGTCGTGCTCACATCCTTTAGAGTCCACTTCGGTATGAATGGATCGATGCGTATAAACCCTGCCGAGAGGAAGGAGAGGACGGGCTCCACACCGGTGCTGGAAATACACCTGACTAACGACATCGTGTGCTTCTTTGACAGCACTGTGGAAATAAGGTAACGGGGACACCAGCTTGCCAGGATAGATTGAGGTGAGAGAAGTTCACCTTGGGGTATGAGTCTCGTACCGGGAGTTTGTCCTACATTTAGGCGGGTGTGTGAAGACGGTGGCTGTTGTTGCATGAAAAACGCAGCCTTGCATGGCTCGACATTTGTCCCGTTCGTTGACTAAAGGTCCTGGTGCACCGCTCGGTAGCAAGACAGACATTTAATTCCGCTGTCTGGAAATCTCACCTGCGCTGCTCCGTCTCATAACAAACAACCTGAAAGGGGAATATATAAAATAAGCTATTTTGAAACGTGTAACCTCACAAGTGCACCTGTGACCTCGTGGCACACTTGCAGCAACAGCGGGGCCATATATTTTCAGAATTCTCTCTTTCCGTACGACGAAATTGTTGTGCTCGCAGGTTGACGGAGGACTGTGAGCAAAGGGTGGCGGCTACGGAGAGTCTGGATGTGTGCTCCTCTAAGTTCAGCTTCTCCCAATCCGAGAAGGCGGTGAGGAGCCAACGTGGCAGGCTGCTCTGCGATGTTCTCCTCGACCAGGCCATCATGCCGGGCGTCGGCAACATCATTAAAAACGAGGCCCTGTTCGACTCGGGCCTCCACCCGGGCGTGAAGGTATGGTAACAGACGATAAGATTGTGTTCAGCAGAGGAACAGAAAAAATGTTTTAGGCTTTGTATTATTGAGTGATGCATTGCAATGAGGAGGGCGAAATGGGGAAAAGACAAATAAACGCATTGTGGCATAGATCCTTTCCTCGGTGCAGTTTGGAAATGGAAATGATCTTTTTTTTCTATGAATGAGCATCTTCTTTTTTGGGGACTAAAATATGTTTTTTTCCTTTGATTTATAATACACACACACACACATAAAAAGTCCTGATGTGGAAATCATATCACTTGGATTTTAAAAGATCCGATGCTTCACATTGCTCCTAAGGAATAATATATAGCCTGACTAAAACGCAAATGCCCCTCGGTTCATTTTCGATTTCCAAGAGGCGTAACCAACGACCAATGAGAGTGACGAAACGTGTCGTCTGTTGAGCGACACGAAAATGTGAACAGACTAGAGCGTGCACAGAGGAGATGCCTGTGACGATGATTCCACAATGTCTGTGAACGAGCGTTGCCATCTTTGTGGGAGAAATGTGAAAATATCTGGTACTTTTTTTGTCACATGCTCATCATCATCATCATCATCAGCGGCGTCCATCTTGATCGTTTACAAAAGTCGCTTCTCTCCTCACTTTGCAATGGAGGGGGATCCAGACAAGGATCTGGCAGAGCGAAATAAAATGAGGTCCCAGCATTCGTCTGGGTCGCAGCCTAAGGAATATATTCATCAGGCAAACTATAGAATAAAAGTGTGACTTTTAGAGTCACCTAACCACTGTAAGTATGAGACACTTTGCAGCATGAATACTTCCACTTTCTCCAGGGGCTCAGCTCTGCCCCCTTTAGAAAATATCAGATCGGGTACAAGGATGTAGCACACTAGACCAAGACATTAATCTAGGACTTTTGCTCCTTTTCTTCTTCTTCTGGGACCATTGAATCGGTATGAACTTCCCCTCCATTACCCAGGCCCCCCCCCCCCCCCCGGTGTCCTGAAAGTGCTACAAGTGGTAGTTTCTTTTCTTTCTTTTTTCTCCACTGTCTGAGGCTGAGTCAGATCCTCGCTGCCTGGACTTCTATAGCCCTGGGAATACCTGATATGTAATATTTTTCCATTGCATCATTTGAAATCCAGTTTTTCACTCGCGTCTGCTTGTTTTATTGGTTATATGCCCGTGTTATTGATTCGCTGACTGTGAAAGCGCTTTTTCGTCTCTCTTGTTTTGAAATGAGGGTCTAGACAAATGAGATTTATTCACTCTCCGCCCGGCTGTGAACTGTAACTCACTGTGCCCGCGTCGTCTCTCAGGTGAAGCAGCTGACGGACGAACAGATCCACCACTTGGTGAAGATGACGCGCGACTTCACCCTGCTGTTCTACAAGGTTAGAAGTTTGTCGATCTGTAGAAACTTAGTTTTTTGGACTCATTGCAGTATGCTTCGTATACGTTTATGTACTGTTTATTTAGAAGTATACATGTTTACTTTTCGGTGTATAGCTGAGACCTCATTTAACTTTCAAGAATAGATTAAATATAGAGCCTATATTGCTGAGGGAGGGGAGCAGAAGTCAAAGCTGCAGAATTGGTAAAACAAATATTCCTTTCTTTTGTCCATGCATAACAGACGAGGAAGAAAACAAGGGGAATGTTTTTTTTCAGGTTATCTTCATCCTCATCATTTTATTCACTCTCGTCTCCCCTTCTTGTCTCTTTATCAGTGTCGCAAATCTGGCTCGGCTCTCTGCAAACATTACAAGGTCTACAAGCGTCCCCAGTGCGGCCAGTGCTTCCACGTTATCACAGTCTGTCGTCTTGGAGACAACGGCAGGATGACTTACTTCTGCGAGCACTGTCAGAAGGGAGATCCCAGCAGGGTCGACATCAGGTAGACATTCTCACAGACCATTGGCAGGCTTGACCGGAAAGGTGTTGTCTTGCAATCTTGTAGGGGACAGTTTTCAAGAAAGGTTGAAATGGGCTATTACAATTATGTGCAGGATGAACTCATGTTTTCTACCAGAAGTTGGTCGACTAACATTAAGAACAATAACAACATATGGTAAAGTAATTATTCTGGGCATAAATGTGAGAAAAACCAAAAGATTCCACCCTTTTTTCTCTAACTTGTAGGTTTTTATTTGAATTCGTTAATTTGTTTAATGATTATTTTCATAATCAATTAATCTGTTGATTATTTTTTCTCCATTAATCGATTAGTTGTTTCGTCCATGAAATGTCATAAAATGTTGAAAAATGTCGACCGTGTTTTCCAAACCCCAAGATGATGTTTTGTTTGGTCCAAACACCAAAGATATTCAGTTTACTGTCACAGAGGAGCAAAGAAACCAGAAAATATTCACATTTAAGAAGCTGAAATCAGAGAATTTGGACTAAAAACTACTTGAACCGATTAATTGATTATCAAAATAGTTGGCGATTAATGAAGTAATCGATTCTTCGATTAACCGATTAACTGTTGCATCTCTAAACACGTTTTGTTGCTATAAATTTGACACCGCCTTAGTGCGAAAACCAACATGGTAAAACTAAGTGTCTGCAGAAAGTTCTGAAGCCTTTTAGATAAAAGGTTCAAATTCTGGAGAGGCCACGTTTGTAGGCAGATGGGCTTGGCAGGGAGTGAGTGAGTGTTGTGGGGGTGGGGGGTATTAATGCACGTGTAAGGCTGTGTTTGCCAGACAGGGCACAGGCTCAACACCTCCTGGGTTGTGTTTGAGCAGAGCTTTGCAAAGGGGTTAGAGCCCAAAGCCCTTACAACACATTACTCAGCTGATAAATGCAATCTGTGAGGAAAGTTTCCTGAAAGCCACTGCTTCTTTCCTCCTCCTTCTCCTCCTCCTCCATGACTGTTGGCTCTGCAGATTTGCCTTCTTGTCAAACATAGTCGAGCTTCATGTCGGAGCAATAACATGTATGCTCGGAGCAAACACATCGCCTGCTCGCATATCTTCACCCTCTGCTTAAACCGCACACTTTTGTCAAGTTTAATTTTCTTTCTGCCTGTAGTTCTCTTTAAGAGGGTTACAATAATGGCTGTAGAATTTATTTTATAATTCATTTTTCTTATGTTATTTTTTATCCTTTATTTTTTATCCTTTATCCTTTGTCCTTTATTGGGATACTGTACAATATCTCGTCTGCCAGGTGGTCCTGGTTAAGACGGGGCAGGGATGAAATAAAAAAAAAAGTTTAACTTATAAATACAAGCAGGAACAGATCATACGAAAACATAAAGAACATAGACGGACACAGAAATATACAGGAATCAATGGCAAAAATTAACCGTGGAAAGTTAAAAGCAATGACATTTGATTTAAAAAATTATTTTTGGCTTTGGGGTATGACCTGCAACACAGGTACCCTCAACCATTAGACTACCAGGTACTGATGTTGTATAATTTATATGTATTACTCATGTAGCACTTTCAGTGCAACCAAAGAAATGTGTGTTTACATATTCTCACATAGTAAATAATTCTGGAAGTACTGCTTTGGTAAACAGATAAACTATCTCCAAAAATGTAGAATAATAAAAAAAATAGCATACGTGCTATATCATCTATTTGACTCTAAATGGACCATAGTGTACAAAATGAACATCATGCTGTATTGAAGAATACTTGAAACTATAGATTGGGACCATAAACTCCTCAGGAAAATGTTTTTTGATGTTTTAAATCAATTGAGAAGTAGTTTAATTTTCTCATAGACTTCTATAGAAAACGACTAGTGGAGTCGCCCTCTGCTGGTCACTCAAGATAATTCAGGTTTCCGGCACTCCAGCATTGACTTTCCTTTCCAGAGCCGGTGGCCACGTCCATTTTTATATACAGTCTATGCTATAAACACTTCAGTGATTCTCGCCTTTCACTGCACGTTTCCATCATTAAGTACGCCCTCGTCGCAAAAGATTTATTCTTGTCACTCCCCGTTTTTCTTCATCTAGTAAGCTCCCGGTCCGAAACAGTCTGATTGACTGGGCATACAATAAGAGAGCCAACGATGACGTGGCTAAGAAGGAAGAAGAAGACTGGGCCTGTCAACTCTGCACGCTCATCAACCAGCCGACGGCGAAAGCCTGTGATGCCTGCCTCACTCCGAGACCTGCGGGTGAGTGGAACATTATGGCGACACTGTCGCTGAATGTAATGGAGCGACGGGATGTCCTTGTAACGCGAGAGATTTAAAAAGGAAATACTAGTAGCTATAGCCCACGTACCACTTTGTCGTTGGTGCTCAAGTACAAGTACACTGCAGTCGAGCAGAGCGATTTCTCTGTTGTTTGCATCTGAACAGTATGTTGCTGCACAAATAACGAGCATGTCTGTCCACTGGTCATTTGTCTCTGACGCTCTGGAGACGCATTACGGCTGCAGTGGATGAAAATCTTTGCCATCCGTCTGTTGCAACTGCCAAACCTCAGTTGAAGGGTTTATTTTTATTTAATATATATATATAAATATATATTATTATTTTTTTCATATCATAGCTGACTGAACAACCGAATAGCTGCATGAGTATCACTGACTCCAGACTGGAGTTTGCCCCACGGTTCGTTTGGTTACGCTGAGCTTTCCGAGCAATGGGTAAATTGCCGACTATCACATGTCAGCCTTTTTTTTTTCCTCTTTGGCACATGGATTCATCACATGTTCTCATTCCAAATAAGCTACACATTTCTGGACAGAACAGAAACCTGCAATTTCAGGCATCTGGCTGCATTTATGGCACTTATAAAATGTATTTTATATTTGAAATAAATTTAGATCTTAAAAAGGTCTCCTCCTCCGTCTGTCGATTGATGTTAAAAGAGCCACATTGAATCTCCTTTGAATCGGTGTTATAAAACTTTTAGTCTTCCATTTGGAAGTAACGATTCCAAGTTTTCACAGTGTTGCCCTCAGAGGAGCAAATGTGAGTCAATTAGATCTTCAAATGTACAAACGCACACAAGTCCAAAGGTCACCTGCATTTTTGAAGTGACAGCGAAGTGGAGAGTGTGAGTGAGGACAATGTTTGCGTTTTCAGATCAACTATTCCTTTCTTTGAAAAATGTGAAAATGAATAGTAGAAACTTATTTCCCAGGGAAACTTCTTTTTCTCAGTAATACCCCCGATTTGCATTTCTGCAATAATGTATTAGTTGGCCACAATGCAGCACCACATTAAAACAGTTGGGGGCTAAGTATCTTGCTCGAGGGTAAATTAATCGTAGTTGTCCAGGTTTCACTGTAGTTCATGTTTCATGAAATGGGTTTACATTTCACTGAATTTTACATTAAGGCATCATGAGCACAGATTCTGTGACTACACAAGCACAGTGGTCCTCTGCTTTCTGGCAAACTAACCACTGAGAGTTAACAAAAACCCGCTTCACGAGAGCAGCCAGAATGCCAGAATAAAGCTGCAGCTTGTGCAGATGAGATGATTTCTCAACCCGGCTTCATTTTCACAGTCCTCGCAGACGACACAAGCTCCGAGGCATCACCCTTCACCGCTGACTTGATTAAGTACCCGTGCACTGCCTTCAAGAAACCACAAGAGGAGCTCAAAGTCAACTGGAGGTCTGCGTTTGGGACTTCCACCCTTGTTTTCTCCGACTTGAGCGCCAAGCCAAGGCCTGTAAACTCCCCGCTCTCCCCGGCCGGCAGTCATTTGAATTCCTTGGCGGCGGAGCGAGGTTTAAATAAATACAGCGTCTGCCAAGGGACAACAAGCCCCAATTATGCCTCTGGTGGCTGGCAGAAGCAAAGTGCCGGGCTCTCCAATGGGGAGGCGCCGGCCTCCTACAGTCACCCGTCCAAGAAAATGAGAATTGATCACAGCACCTTTCCCGGTAACAATGCTCAAAATGGAACCCCCAAGTCCGGGTGAGTGAATCTCTTGTTTGGCTATTGGGGAATAAGTTTATAATAAGAGAAGTTGTGGGATAAGTAGGATAAAAAAGCATCTGACTGTGGAATTTTTAATGCAGCATTGTTATAGAAAAAAGTTCAGATTTATGACTGCCATAGTGTGCACACGTGGGGAGTGGTTGTTTTGCGCGCTAATGAGGGTTGACTGGCGTTCGTGTGTTTTATTTCACGCTAACAAGACCCGTTTCTTCACTTCTGACAGTTCACGCGAAACAGGAGCGACAGGCCGCGGCTCCTCCGTTCCTTCCAGTCCAAGCGTCCCCTGCTGTGCATCCCACCGTCGTCCAGCTGTCCTCCGAGTGGTGCACAAGGATGGGGAGAATAAGGGGCGGCAGTTCTACGCCTGCTCGCTTCCCCGAGAGACCAAGTGCAACTTCTTTGAGGTGAATATTCAAAAAGCAAAACAACTCTTTAGGCTGGAAAATAAAGAATCTGCATTTTAGTTTTTACTAAAGATATTTTTGCATCAAATTTAAACTGAAATAAAACCGTATTTTCTCTTTTGCAGTGGGCAGACTCGCACTTCCCCTTTTGTCACCACGGGAAACGCTGTTTAATGAGAACTGTTCTGAAACTAGGACCCAACAATGGTCGGAACTTCTACACCTGCAGCTTTCAAAAGGGTAAACAGTGTGAATTCTTCCAGTGGGCAGAGAACGGGCCGGGGGTATCCATCCTCCCTGGCTGTTGAATGTGTTTTTTTTGCGATATACTACTTCAATGAAATGCTGATCATGTGGACATTTTTGAAATACGCACTTAAATATACATTTAATAGAGAATATCTAAAAAATGTATGATCTTCAGATCATGCTTGATTAACAAAATGTTGTTTCTAATCAAGTGTCTATTTGCATTTGATTTCTCTGGTTCATCTTATAAATATATAAACAATACAGTTAAGTGGAAACTGATTAATCTAAAAAGACATTTTAAAATATAATAAAAGCAGTAATGAATCAAATTTAAAGCGACACATTTTCTTTACTTTTCAAATGATATTTAATTTTTTGAATCATCAGAATTAAAATACAGTGTAAAGTCTGTCAATTAATTTAATCATATTAAAAGAGATGCACACAATCAGAAACTCCTCAGACGCAGTCCACGGATTTCAGGAGCGGCGCGTCTGACTTGGAGTTTGACACCATGTAGTGGAATCGCGTGAAGCCTGGGGTTTTGTTACAGGCTGCACCTGGGGAGATAAAGGTGGTAATGGAATATGATTCACATCGACATCATTTGTCTTAAACTGTTGCTTCAGCTGCTAGACGAAGACTAACACTCAGCCAGGTCACGGTTATCTAGACCGTTGGGCAGCTGGACGAGTAGAGACTCAAATACGTTTCATCTCATCCAAGAGGCGTCCTCGGTTGTGACTCGCAGGTGGGGGGAGCCAGGCATTTAACCTCCGTTAAGGCCTTGGTTCGTTAGTGCTCCTGACAGAAATAGTTTTACTGAGACGCTAAAAAAACATCTGCATACACGGATGTTGTGACAGCAGTTGTCGGAATCACCTGAGGCGAAGTGTAAACGTCACCTTTGGAATCACATGAGGCTTAATGTGAACATTCACATGTGAACATTTTTCAATGTTGAGGACAAACAACAACATTGTGGCTTTAGGGTAAATAGATAAAATCCTAAACAAAACTGTACATCATATGTAATTCAAAAGGTTAATCAAATGAAAAAGGAAAATAATTCTGACGGAGATAAGAGGAACTTCACACCACTTTAGCTGCTACGATTATTTTTAAACTTTGTCCGTTGTCATGAGAACAAAAAGCCGTCTCTAGGTAGAAACGGGTTGTGCTGGAGTTTGAGTGGATAGGAGACAGTTTATTCAACTTTGAATGCAACCCTCTGCTTAAAACGTCGCACAAAAATCTTTGACCCTCCGTGAGAAAGAGTGAGAGCTCTTACAGTAGCAGCAACAATTTAGTTGTAAAGAAATTGCACGTGTGTGTTTTTTTAATGCCTTAATACATTTGATAATCATTTAGAATTAGGACAAAGACTGACTGTAAAAGAACAATATTTTCACAGATATTAGCCTAGTTTTCATTGGGTTTTGGGAATCCTAAGGATCCTTTGAAGGGATTTATCATGGAATTTTAATGCACTGTAAAGTGATTAGAAAGGCAGTTTTGTTTATAAAGCACATTTTATACACACAAGGTAGATTCAAGGTGCCGTACAGAGACATTAAACATAACGGACAAAATCAAAGTCAAAAAGCAATTCAAGACAATTTGTTTAAAGGAGCACAAATAAGAGGTCAAAAAGAACAGAGTGATTAGTTGGAATTATTAAGAAATATTCACCAAATGCAATAAGTGTGTAAAAAAAAGAAAAGATGCTTGTGTGTGTCAGGTGTTCGCTTCAGTTCCTTTGGCAGGGAGCATGTACAGTCTGTATTTGTGAACCCAAACACTCACCATAATGGCCTGTTGTGTTAGCACAGATGATGGCTCCAAAGAACTCGGAGTAATGCCTCTTGATTCTGGAAATG
This sequence comes from Scophthalmus maximus, assembly GCF_022379125.1. Lineage (NCBI taxonomy): Eukaryota > Metazoa > Chordata > Actinopteri > Pleuronectiformes > Scophthalmidae > Scophthalmus > Scophthalmus maximus. The sequence goes on along the minus strand of NC_061523.1, from coordinate 20,561,568 downwards.
GCCATCTTGCAGGCTGCCGAGGGATCTGCCCCGGCCCTCATCAGCTCCACGGCCAAGTAGCTGTTGGCAGGATGACATGCACTGCACATGAGGCGAACTTAAAGGAGCGCTTGTCGAGGCCACCAACCAGGGTGATAATGGGCAAATTTGCTTTGCGATTATGGCGTGGGATAAATGTGATGTGAGCAATTATACTTTCAAGAGGCGCTGATCTAATGCGATTTTAAAAATAGTAACATTGCCACCCTCGCTCCACATTGACGCCGGGAATTCGGGACACCACTTTTCAGATGTTCACAAGTGTAAGAAATAAGCAAAATGTGGAGAAATGGAAGTAATTTGCCGCCGCTGCAATGCAAATTACCTGCTCGACACAGACGCCACAGGCGCAATTAACTCCATCATCTTGAGGTCAAATGTTTAAAACAATGAGTGGCACATCTGAAATTTGCCTTAAATAATGGACTTAAGCAAAAGTATAGGATTTTTCAGTATGAAATACAAATAAACCATGTTCCTCTGAGTACCTCTGATAGATGTACCATGTTATGTTTTTTTCACACCATAGCAAATTAGCTCGAGCAAAATTGCTCGTTTTACATTTGAATGTAATTCAATGGTTGCTTTATTTTTGGTGCTTTTTTTCAGCCTGTTGCTGGTGATATTATAATTTTGATATATTCTGCGTGACACTGCTCGGGCATAGCTTGTAATGACCCTCATCAATTAAGAATATGTAGACTGCTACGAAATATCTGGCCATGGAGAATGAATGGTAAACACACACATGGAGACAATATCTTTTAAAAAAAACCCACAACTCCCCAATTGTTCAAGGGATGTGACCCTGAAAAATATGACTGGAGCAGAATTCCCTCAGGTGTGGGTGTGAATGTAAAGCCGAGTGAAACTTGAAAGAACAGCATGTGTGCTAGCCAAACTATCCTGGATAAATAAAGCTGAAATAAAAATAAATCTTCTGAGACTGCCACACTCGCCCAGCCCTGAAAACAAACAGCAGCTTTAGTGAAATCTCGCCTCTTGTGGAATGTACAAATGACAGTTTTGGAGCAACACAGTCCACTCTTGTCTTTATACTATTGTTGCACACGCACCTAGAAGCTCACACCTTTAAAATCTACACATGTCATAGTTGATATCAATATTCTCTGATAAATAATTCCTTTGTCAAGAAAAAACCCCATGGCAACAGTTCTGTTACTGAAAAGGATAGATTTTTACAATAGTAAACTATTTTCATACACATTTTCTTTTACAAAGGAACAAACCATAAATTGCATGAATGCATTAAGTTGAGAAAGTTTTTGTCACATTTTTTGGAACATTCTTTAAAAGCTGAAAGAAGTAAACCCATACATTACTTACATACCTCAATGGATCCTTTTTTATCTGAGACAAATTAGAAAATCTTACAATGTAAAGGCCAAACAATCCTGACCGTCCCTATTTTAAATGTCCTATTTTATGGTTGTGAGTCACGCAAAGTCCCGCCAAGGTTACAACATAGGAAAGACTTTTTTTAATATAATATGAATTTTAATACAAAAGGGACAATTGATGGACTACCTTGGTAGGAAGCGCATCATGATATCGCCGTCTCCAGTAGCGGCAGCACCGCCAGCTGAGCTGTCTGCGTAGGCCCCTGCTCCAACTATTGGAGAGTCCCCAACACGACTGCAGGGTAGGAACATACACCCAGACAGAAACAGTGCCACGTGCAATACACACAAATTAAAAGAAAAAAAGAGAGAAAACTGTTTAATTTGCTTTTTAATCAATACGATTTAATGATTTCCTTTTCTATGTTTCTATAACTGCCCTCTACTGCACTTTGGTTTTGTAATTCATAATTTAAACCTTTTCAACCAAATCGTTTTTTGCAGCAACAACACTGATTCTTCTTCTTCTTTGTAGTTTCTTTCAAAAGCTTGACAAACTAAAAAAGTACCCATAACTTGAATCTTTTTGAAATTTTGTACAAACCTATACTTGTGCCTCTTAAAATATGATGAAACGGGGAGAAAATCATGCTAAAGTTTGAGTTGATGCATAAAGCCTATTGAATTGATCCTTTTGTCCCATGTTCCCCTTAGAGCCGCAACAGTTAATCGATTAGTGATCGATTACTTCATTGATTGCTTTTGATAACCGATTAATGGGTTCAAGTAGTTTTTATGAAGAAAGAAAAGTCATAATTCTCCGATTTCAGCTTCTTAACTTTGAATATTTTCTGGTTTCTTTGCTCCTCCATGACAGTAAAATAAATATCTTTGGACAAAACAAAACATCATCTTGGTCGCCATTTTTCTCCATTTTATGAACCAAACAACTAATCTATTAATCAGCAGATTAATCGATAATGAAAATGATCGTTAGTTGCAGCCCTGGTTCCCCTGACCAAGACCAGACTTCCCTGAGCCTTGTCAAAATTACCAACGCACATTTTGCAAAAATGTTCCAGCCGAAGTCGTCCGAATCTACGTACCCTGGAACTTTGTGAGTCATTCCATTGGTTGACGTGCCAGCCGCCATGTGACCGTCTCGATCAACGGCAAGCATCCCTGGTGCCGGAGAAGATAAGAGGTATGGAAACGATCAGCCATCATTGTGGTATCCTAGTAGCTAAATCGTGTGCCAGAGTCATTTTCGAGCCCTTGAGTGGGGGTTCGCAATTTGAAATTTTTTCATTAGCATAGCGCTAGAATCCTAGCAACTCCAGGTGCCAGAGACAAATCCAAGTGTTTTTCTTGATAACCTTTGCTTTAATGGGAATACAGTTTTTGAGTCATGTTCTGCTGCGAAATCTTCTCTTATCACTGTCTTGTCTCAATCAAGTGCTCAAAATTAAAAAAAAAAAAAAAAAAAAATTGCAAAGGGAAAACTGAGTTCACTTTCCGTGTTGGCTGATAAAACCTACCTATGGTGTCATGGGAGAGCCTACTAGCATGCTGTGCCCTCTTCGTCCTTTTCAGCGTCGCCCTGGGCTCGTAGGGTCCACAGGACGCGGAAGGATCCGGAAACACATTCTTTTTCGACAGGGGAGCGAGAGAGAGAGGAAGAAGCCATTACCGCTGGCGTGAGGCCGTCATGCGGGTACTTCATTATTGTAATAGCGCACGAGCAAGAAATGCTGATCTGCAGGCGTTTACTTTTGGCTTAACAACCGCCCGCCGCCGTCACCGATTAGCTCGGTGGCCGGTAATAAACAGTCGGCCGTCTTGTTTGTTTTCGGTATCTGAAAAATTCATGTTGCCAGTGGCCATGTACATTACACGAGCAAAACAGTTTGAAGTGAGTTTTTGGAATTCCGGCCGCTGCCAAAATGTGTCCTTCGGCGGTCAAACGGCATTTTTCATTGAGGCACAAAAGCCTACTGTACCAGCTCATTCATTCTAAGTTGACTTGTGTAGGTGGGGGGTGAGAACAGGATGTGAATATCTGTCAGTGTGCAGTGTAGTTTGACAAAAGGTTTCTCTATCTCTCTCCCTCGAGGCGTCCGCTCTGCTCTCGTGAATGACTGAGTGTACCAGCTTGACCTGCGGTGTGGTGTGAAAAGTTCATTCACTTCACCTCTGTTGCTTTGATCTCGCAGGTAAGTGGCATTCAGCTTTTGCAAAAAAAAAAAGAAAGAAAAAAAGTCAAATTTTGAGTTTTAAGTGACCGCTCGCAAAGTGCAAGACTCGGAGCCCTAAAAGGCAAAACTTAAATAATAAAACAAAGATCCTTTCACGTAGAATCTGTATCAGCGTCACTTCTCTAAAGGGCTTTCATCATGCCATCGGTAAACCAAAGTTGGGCTAAACTAGTCTGCTTTATGAAAGTGCCTGTGCATTATTCATGGCGCCAAGTCTGTTACATTCCATTTATTTCAGTTATAAATAATACAGGTACAGTTGTTCTCCAGTGACCTCGGCAACAATCTGGAACTTTTCAAAAAAGCCCAGTCAAAGGAATGATTTGTTCCCCGGGTCAATGGGGGAATAGTGACGCCTTTCTGCAGATTCATGACCATGCTTTTATTTGGCGCTGTCACCGCAAATCTTTTTATAATTATAACTACATGAATAATACAATGTGTGACCGCACTAAATGCAAAAGGTACCTGTATGGAACCCAATACAGTGTTCTTTCCTTTGGCTTTTACCTTCTACCATTTTTCTGTATTTAGTGATGAAAGTTAACTATTAGTATCTACTTGATAAACCAAATGATTAATTGGCATGAATGGGTGAAGAAAGCTTTTGGAAAAGCTTGGATGGTAGAACTGATCAGCTTTTTTTTTCCCCTTCCTCAACTACTCACAAGGTACTTATCTCCTAAGTTTTGTGGTGAAGCTCCTCAGAAGGATTGTATCTGTACTGGGAAGTACGGTGACCAGACGTCCCAAACAGTCCCTAATTACAAGCAGTTGTCCTGAATCCCGAATCCTATCCTGATTGTTCCCCAAAAAAATTCGACTAAACCGGAGTTTTGATTAGTTAGAGCCTAATAAAACTTTGAATCCTGATCTTTGTGGAACACCTTTGGTGTCACATTGCTGCCAATTGGTTGCATTGGTTACAGCAATTCGTATCCTACATGAATTATGGCTGTTGTTTAAAAAAGGTACCGGGACTCCCCTGCCCCAGATTTCACCCACTCATCTGGTCACCCTACTGGGAAGCCCCTAGTGTAAACCCTGTTAATTTGATTAATAGGACACTGTGTAATCTCTGTGGAGCGGCTGACTGAAAAGGAAACGCACATTTTGGGGTTATTGAAGAAGAGAAGGGCCATCACCTTTACCACAAAAGCCAGGCCTTTTATGAACTACTTTAGTAATGCCTGTAAAGTCCCGCGCTTAATATCATCTTTTTAAAAGTAGCACGCCGGCTGTAGCCAAAACAAGTGAGGAAAAGTACACATTCCAATAGATACACACCTTTCGATAATTAGGTTGGCAGTTGCTCTGCAGCCACTGTGAGAAAATATTCAAAGATTTGTTGGTAGTCAGGTCTTCCGCCACGAAGCCCATGTTTTCAGCAAACACGGAAGCTACAAAGAGAGAAGTAATACATTCAGGTCAAGTTGCACATTCTGCTCCACACTGACCTTGACACAAAGGTCACAAACAAAAGGAGGGACTGGAGGCAATCTGATCTCATTTAGTCTACAAGCTTTAGTCCTATGAGGGAGGAAGTCTTATATTGCTACCGTCTTGAACGGCAGCGACCTTTTCCCTTTACACCGAAATCATGGTTCAATTTAGACAAATAAAGCCAAATTAATTGAATTTCACTCTTATGAAATAGAATAACTTTTCATTATCATAGGTTTGACGTATGAGCGAAAGGAATGGATGTAGACGACACTTGTCATGTACAAATAAAATACTTCAATATTGACCTTCAGCTCTTGCAGAGGTGTGCTCCTCGTCTTTCTCCACTAATTTTTTGATTCATTCATTACACTCATGAAGAAAATTTAATAATAATTCTTAAACCGTTTAGACCATAAGTATTTGGACAGTTATACATTTTATTTTCGTTCTTTAGGCTCTGAGCTTCAGTGACACTCAATTTTGAAAATGCAAAATATCAGCTTTAATTTGCTCTTTTGACACATAGTGCCTGAAAATAAAGAGTTCATAAGAGACAGATACACATGAAGTAAAACCATCATATTTAATATTTTGTGGAAAGCCCTAAGTCTCTAACCTACCGACAACAGCAAGCACTTTGTATCTTCCCGGATGATGCTCTCCCTGAGTTCAGCGCAGCCTCGATTGACTCAGCCTGTCGAGGACTTCCCCCCCCTCTTTGCCCTTTAAAGCCCTTTCATTGCTTTTGCCGTATTCTTTTTTTTTTTTTTAAGGATCATTGTCATGCCAAATGATGAAGTGTCTTCCAATTACTTTTGATGCGTGTAGCTGAATATGAGCTCACAAATGAATGCTCCTGTATACCTACGCATCACCCCGCTGCTTCCGTCAGCAGTGAAATCATCAATAAATGCCAGCGTGCCAGCTCCATTGGCAGCCATACACGCCACCGCTATAAGGTAAAACCAGCACCGTGTTTGACAGATGAAGTGGTTGGCTTTGTGACATGAGTAATCCCCCCCACTCTTTCCTCTCTCTCTCTCTCTCTCTCTCTCTCCATAATTCGGAAGGAGGTTGATTTTGGTGTCGTCAAACTTTGTTCCAAAACTCTACCTGTTGCTTTTGTATTTTTCTGCAAACTGCAAACCTTTTTTTCCTCTTGACTGTTGGCAAGAAAGCATGTCTAACCGGCTACATCCTGGAGAGTTTTTTTTTCTTCTTTTTTTTTTTTTTTAATCTCCATGCAAATGATTATCCGGTAATCTACAAGACTTGTGTTCCTCTTACTACCAGCTATTCTCCTGCACACAATACCTTTTTATCAAAAGTTACCCAACCATTGATTTGGCAAACTACTTTTTGAACCCTTGTAATTTTGGACACTTTGTGTTAAATATATTATATATATATTGTGTAACTGTCCATATACTTGTGCCTTTGACTGTATGTTTCCTTTCTGGGCACTTATACAATCATTCTATTTATGTTCAAAAGGGATTATACTGCAGCTCTGACGCACGTATTCATCACCAACTGCTTGTGGTGTTGATCTAGGGATTAAAGCGTATTCAAGTGGTTGTTAATAAACCACCCACTGTGCACTAGGGAAACAATAAGTGCCTAAAAAGGTTTGGCCCTAATGTGACACCTGCTTGATTAATAATGACTAATTTAAATTCAACTGATCAGATTAATCTTCTCAAAACATTTTATTCCCTTTTTTTCCTACAAACTGGCTCAACACAGATGCATTTTTTTTAAAAGCTGTTGCGTTGGATCGCTGTTGGTCAATGAATTGAATCTACAAATTATATGTTGTTTAAATAATGACTGGATTTTCAAAATGCAACGATACGCCATTGAAACGTTCATCTTTTTTTTATAACTTTGGGGACATTCATCTACATATACCTGACTGTCCCACCAGCAGTGTGTGATCAGTGCGCTCCATCACGGCCCTTGCTACTCCAATGGCATTCTTGATTCTTCTCAGGCCTGCCACTGCACCCACCTCCATTGTATCCCTGCACACGGAGAACGCGCTGAGAATAAGAACTCCTGCTGCTGCAAGTAACCTGTCTATTAGCTTTTATAAAATGGTCGTGGAGACAAATAAAGCCCACACCCACAATTGCACACATCTCGGATGCCGTCCTCTCCCATCTCACCCCCTGCCCCCCTTTCATGATTGATTGGGCAGCCATTGACACAAATAATTTAAAATTAGCACAAATTAGTACCAAAGTTTCGTGAAATCTGCGAATTAATTGCTGCAATTCATTAGCAATGGGGTGTAAAGTCTGACACATTTAACTTGTGCAATTAATGTTTCACACAATTTTTCAAGTTTACTTTCAAGATATTATTGTGCGTAAAGCATCGTGGCTGGGGTAAAGCCAATTATTACAATGAAACAAGCCCATAAAATGCTTCTCGTGTCAACACTGTGGAGCCCAATGTGTGATATTTATAAATAAGCCAATGATATAGAAAAAATTAAACTTTCACTATGATGCAAACTACTGGAAAATGCCCTGTAATAAGACACTTTAAACTTAATAAAATGTTTTTTTTCTTGACACCGTGTCTAGTTTTTGAGGCTGCGGGTTGTGGTGACAATGCCATGGATTGCATGATATTGATTCATGCTTCTAACATTTTAATCCATCACAACAAACCAAAGCCTAAAGAGTTGCCATAGGATTGAGTCATTTCGCCTTTAGCACAATATCAAAAATTTAACATTGTTCTCATATGTTTTCACAGGCAGTCGTGTTTTTTTTTTCCAGGGATGTTCTATTGGATTTTGTGAAATTGTACAGGTGTTTTTGATTCACTGTCCAGAATATGTCTGCCAGTGATAACTACTGTATTTCGTATGCAGCTATATTGGATAGTGTGTGGGAGACGATCCTCTCCCTAGAACATATTCATGACTATGGAGCCGAAAAAGTCAATTTTCCTGCAAAATGGAGGAGGGAGCATCTCTCGGAGTAATACCAAACAGCTTGCTGCTTGCATTTGTCTTCCATTGTGGGCTGATATTTGCTTCCAAATCATAACCTCTTGAGTGTGTAAATGTTTGTGTTTAAGGACCCAATGATTAGAAAGCCTTCAGACCCTAATGAGCCTCGTGATTAGAGGTTCATTAAAGGAAGGTTCGCTGGAAAAGGTCAGCCCGTTAATCCTGTAAATGTTCAAGATGCACAGATAGCAGCAGAACAACTTTACACAGTCCGTCGGAATCCGAAAAGTGCCTTATTAAAGTGAGACGTTTTCAATTATACATAGGTCATACAAGATTCAAATTAGTGACACTTCTCTGTTCATTTTAGAGCTATTCTTGGCATATTCATTCTAAATTTCAGGGGAATCAGAAAGACACAGCATCGCTGAAGATTCAGGCTTTTACCAAAAGTGCCAAGGTATATGATTTGCAAATTAGATTTCCCCTTGTATCAAGCTGTACTGCCTCATTATGCTGCATTTTGGAGTGTTTTTACTTTGTCATTTCATATTTTCCGATAAAACTTTATGCCACTGCTTACCCATTCATGATCAGGGCGTCCAGCGTGGTCTCTCCGGACTCATCTGGGCTGCCGCCATAGCCCACACTACCGTCACACTGCTCCACTTCACAGCGGGCGCAACCCCTCTCCACCGCATCCAACACCGAGCCACCGGACTGCAGGACGCGCCACGCTGCAGTGTAACACAGGAAACGGTGAGTCGCTCGGTGCACAATATATACTAACCAAACAGATGCTGAAGCCATGACAAGAGATATAGCCTTTGCCAATGAAATGATTTCAGTGTAGCGAGAATTTTGTGGGCTACCAAACCTTTATAAGGATTTTTTTCCTTACCCGTGGAACCGGATGGTCGCTCTGTCCTGCAAGTCTCCACTTGACTAACAGTGGTTGAGTCTAACTTAGGTTTGAGCCTTGCTCTGTCAAATTACTTTATGATATTACTGGAATATCATACAGCAGTGCTTTTCTTGGAGAGTGTGATTTTTAAATGGAGCTGCAACAGTTGATCGATTAGTAACTGACTAAATTAATCGGCAACTATTTTGATAATCGATTAATCGGTTCAGGTAGTTTTTGTTGTAAAAAAAAGTCCCAATTTTCTGACTTCAGCTTCTTAAATGTGACTATTTTCTGGTTTCTTTGCTCCGGTATGTCAGTAAAACTAAATATCTTTTGTGTTTGGACAAAACAAAACATCATCTTGGAGTTTAGGGAAACACGATCGACTTTTTTACACCATTTTATGACATTTCATGGACCCAGACAACTAATCGATTAATCGACAAACAATCAACAGAATAATCGTTAGTTGCAGCCCTTATTTGACATATTCAGGTTAAATGAGGTTATTACTTCAATCTATTTGCAAGAAGAAGAAAGGAAAAAAAGTCTGTCTGTGAATTAAAAGTTCAGATGTCCACTACAGTGAATTTCCAAATAAACAGCGAGTGTGAGCTGACAAGCATTTGGCCACTGATCCCTGCCGGGTCCCCGAGTGCCCACGGGGGATCAAAACACCAACTGGCAGCGCTGTCACCAGCTTGCCACTAAACTCTCAGACCATTACTCTGCGTTCGGCGGGATACGACCACAAATTCCTCCTCATGTCATTTATGATTTCTCCATCTATAAATTCTGTTCATCTACCATCTTCCGGTAAGTGGTCTTATCTCAGGCTACATTTATTTATTTTTTAAAATCTAGATGAAACTCAAAGCATTACAATCCTTTTTATTTATAAAGGCGCTTGCAGAATGGAAGAGGGGGATTAGTCGCTTATTGTCAGCTGCTTTTTTAAGCCCCCCAAAGCATAAGAGATCTGCACGGGTGGATCAATAGTGGTGGCTCACAGACTACACCTTTAAATATCCACCCGCAGAACAGATAGCTGGGCACATTTTTCATTTTCACAGCCGCCTCGGGGGGGAGAAAGATGGTGACGTACATGTGATAAATTAAAGGCTATCCGTCTTTCAGATGGGGAGATTTTTAACTTCACTTCAGTCACCTACAGGTTTGATCTGCTGCTTGAGATGTTTTGAGCACCGTTTCTGTCTTTTTTTTTTTTTCCTTTTTTTTCGTGTCAGGGCTGTGCATGTGGTTGGAAATCCACTTGACTGCTAAGTGAAAAGCAATGCCTGGAATGTTTTCAGTTTCAATTTGAACGTGTCCAATGTATCATCCCGAAGGGAATCAAATAGAGTGCGGCGGCGGTTTACGATGCCTGGTGGGTTCGGCCCATTTCCTCTGGGCGGCTAAGACTCTGATGGGGCTTACATACCTGTACGCTTAAGCTGCAGTGCTGCAAAGAAAAGAAGAAGCATTTTATAATAATGTGGGGAGGAAATCCTGAAAATCCAGGTTACGCCGCCTGCCGGGGTTTGCTCGTTTCGTTATACATGCAAAACACACGCACGCACACTGACATGCTATCCCTCTCATTTCAGGAAGTAGAAAATATTATTTTCATAATCAAGGTCTCCTATGAATTTTGTTGATTAATTGATGCATTGTTTTCGTCTGAGCTGTCAGAAAAATATCTAACTGGGCCTTCACTATTTCCTAATGCCTGAGGTGATGTCTTAAAATGTTCTGACTTTCTTTCTTTGTTATTAAATAACCAACGGCGCAAATCCAAAAGATATTCAATTTGCCGTCAGGTATGAGAGCGGAGACAAGTCATGGGAGTCATTTGAAGCCACCGCGATGAGCCGCACCATGTCTCACAATGACGAATAGAAAATGACACTTCAAGACTTCACTTATAAAACTATACCACTACTGTCTCCAGCTAACTGGACTGTTAGACACGTCGTTGCTATTTAAATAAGCGGACGCGTTTCACAAAACACACAAGCGCCATGATATCCTAGGAATAAAAAAAAAATGAGTCATATCTGACTGTCAAGAGGAAGGCAGGTTCATCCAACTCCTGCTTCCCTTTCAAGTGTCCCACAGCTCAATTCCAAGGCTTTGTCTGCAAACTGAAATAGTTTCAGTGGGTGTTAAAAAAAAAGAAAGTATTATCAGTTTTTCAACACTTATATACATATTTTATACTATACATATACATATATATACATATATATATACATATACATATATACATACATATATATATATACATACACACACACACACAGAGTTCTTTACTCTTGAGATCATAGAGGATGGAAAATAATATCTTGCAAAGGCACGCCAACACAGCGAAGTGGAGAACACAACCTGTCTTCATTTTCATTAAAAAAATGTTTTAGTGCAGTCATGAAACCCCCCCCCCTCCCCCCCAAAAAAACAGTGTTATGCATAATTCCCTGTGACTGATGTGTTCAGTGGAATAATTGACGCCCAGAAACAACCATGTTAGTGGAAAACAATCAAAAACGAATTACTACCAACACACACACACACACACACACACAGAAATATAGTTTTGGGTTGTGGACTGAGTGAAACTTTTGTTTACCTGCAGCCGTCGCGTTCTTGAAAGGCCACGTGTTGATGACGAGCGGGAGCGATGCGTGACCGAGTGGGAGCAGCGAGGCGAACGTGCAGAGGACGATTGACGTAAACATCTTGACCCGACAAAACGTTGAACAAAGATACGACGAACCGCTTCTTCCTACCTACTTCCGGTCATTGCTTGTTTTTTTTCAAGTCGTATCCCAGCAGACGGGCAAAGCAGCAGGGCGTCACTTCATTTCCTTCTCAATTAGACAGTCTAATGTTCCATGTAGTCTTTTACAGATGCGCTTCACTTTGGTGTGGATGAAACGGCCGCAATCGAACTTCCTTGTTGTGTCGCGTGCTGCGGAGTGGGCGGGGTCTTCCTTAAAGGGGCCGTACGTCCTCTTCGGAGCAGGGGGGAAGTCGAGCTTGCACTTGTAAGGAATTTCCGGTGTCAGGAGGTTTGCAGCAAGACAACTGGAAGCAGCCGATGCGCAGTTTCAGCGGGAGACGTTTATTTCGAGATGTGGTTCGTAGCACAAAACGAAGGCGATTCAAAGTGCATATGGGTGCACAGTTCTTTTGTACCCACTATCTACGAAACAGGCTGCGTGAGATGACACATGTTTGATTGTCCACACACGTACACATCTGCGTCGTCATACTAGATCTCTTCAACATGACATTGGCCATCTATGTCATTATATTCGATTCGCTTGAACAAGATACTTGTCACAGCAAGGACACATCGTCGCCTGCATGATTATGTTGAGCACCAACAAGATATTGTTCACATTGCTCACAATCAGGACGCTTTCTGCTTCTACACACTTCGTCGTGGTATGTGGATATTTTGACACTACCAATGACTTGTTTATGATGATGATGTTGATAATAATAACAACAATGACAGTCATAATAATGATAATTAAGGCTGGGGAAATTGTGGTGAGGGGCTCTATCGAGTCATTTCCACATGCCCATTCCTGAGACCCCTAAAATATCGAGCAGAAAATAATAGCGATTTGTTTGCATAAGAATAAATAATTCCTGCGATTACAATAGGTTCCCCGTTCTGACTTTGTCAGTGGCTCGGGACCTAATAACAAAATAAGGTGAATGTTATTGTATTCAATCATTGCACCATGAGCCTTAGGCTGGATTTCTGATGAAAGTGTCTTTTATGTTTTTTGAAATTTGGGGATAAGATAATTGTGTGGAAAATTACCTCAATAAACTGGGAATTATTTATGAATAGGTTCGGGGGGAAAAAACTATTTTTATGAAATACAATTCTGAAAAGTGAGGTTTTAAAGTTGCCGGCATATTAATGGATTGTAAAAGATGCAGTTTTGATAGAGAGTCTAAATTAGCTCATTAGACTGATGGTTTAAAACATTATTTTAATTGTCATAATGACGTATGGTCAACCAAAAAGAATGTACTCTAATCTTTGTAAAAGTAGTAGCCATAGCTATTTTTTTTGTTTGTTTGTTTGTGGATTCTGTCTTGCTGTTGATTATCAGAAATTAAATAGGGGCAATCATATTCATAAATTCTTTGGGCAAAGTTTTTCTTGGGCGTTTTTATCCCTTGTGTTGCTTATTTATATCAGTATTAGGAAGGTGTGTCACTATCTTGCTTTATTTATCTGTATTTTGGGCTTAATTGTAAACATTGTTATACTCACACACATTGGTTTTATTCATGTCGTTGTATTTAGCTAATTGCCAATGTGGTGAGTTTTAGATAGAGCAACCTGCATGCATAATAATTGCCTTGTATGAGGAAACTATCTTGAAGCTATCTTATCTGAGATCAGTCGGTATGTAACCGAGCTGAATCTAAAGGAGCTGTGTGATGTTCCCACATGGAGAAGTGCAAATCAGTTCCTTGACTTGACTTGTCTGACTGAACTGATGTTAACAAGAAACAGCAACAACTGATGAAAGCCGAGGCAGTCCAAATAGCTGCGTCTCAATTCAGCGGCAGATTCTTTCAAAGGATATGCTCCACATATAGATTGGATTTCAGAAGATCAGAATTCTCGACTGAGCCTGCAACTCTTTCCAAAATTGAGATGGCCTGGCCAGAGACCAAAACTGATTGTACATTCAGGTGGTCCACCTCAACTCGTAAAGTCATAGATTTTCGAGGTTAGTAGCAGGCAGCAGCCCTCGCATATATGAGAGAGTGCAGCAGTGGAATAGTAGGAAATGATCTCATAACCATTTACAAAACAAATGGTGACATTTCACATCATCACATAATGGACAAATAGTGTAACATGTTGATTTGGAAAATAGATACAGTCAATAAGATATAAAAAAAATACTCACATAAAAATTCACACAAAACAATGAAAGATGTGTAGTTGACAATAAAAACAACACAAGTAATCTATCACTCCACTATAAATGGGAGCTTTACTGTGTGACTCTTATCCTGTCAAAGTTTTAGATTATGCTGAAATAATATAAATCCTCCTCTGGCTACAATGTCAGTTCTGAAAAAAAGGCATATGGCTAAAGGTTTTGTTTCCTGATAAGTAGTGCAAGAAATACGATATGGCCCCTTTGCAGTGGGATACAGTATGCTGTAGCACAAATTGATTGATTACTTTAAGTCTGTATGTTTTGAATAAGGAACAGACAATCAATACCAGAAGCCCCGGAAAGTCCAACAGACCCACATTTTTTTCCTTTTACAATGCATGTATCATGCAGTGGCAGTTCAGTTTTTGTTCCCCTCCTGGTTTTCATTGCATGTCCGTCTGACACAGTTTGGTCTCATCAACTGCTCAATGGAGAGATCATTGGCCTATCAAAGACGGAACAAATGATGAATATAAACCTTAAGAATTTATGGTTTGCATTTTGATTACATAGTCACATATCAAACTAAAATCCCCCTGGAGAACAGTTTTGGCACAAAGCCACCAGTTAAGTGTCGTCTTTAATCATTTCAGCACATAAATCTATCCCAGTGTTCCATTCCATCAGTCCGTTCCTCAGCTCCTTCAACTTACCCCCTGGTAGGATCATGGCTGTGATGGAAGCTGGTTGTGGTGAAAAGTTCTGGTATGCTCTCCAAGTCATACCACACAGCACTTGACACATGCCCCATGCTGGGTCTGGAAATGTTCTTTCAAGTACCTGGAATAACATATCGCGCTACAGCAGGCAAAGTGTCGCTCAGAACAGGAAACTTGATAGAATTGGATCCTCTCATTTTGTACCAGACAAGAACAAAGCCTGGGCTAGGCGGGGGAAACTAACAATAGAGTCTAACCTTGGGACGTGATCACCAACAGCATGCCATCTTTTACATTATTCATATGAAAAATACAATTTTCACTTATATTTTATTCATTGTTTTTTTTTTTGCCCTTAAACACTGGGACGTCCTGGTGTGATTTTGACAGGGGTATCTGACGGAGAGACAGCGGATGAGAGGCAGTGAGGGAGAGTATTATTACTTCCACCTGTGTTATTGATCGGAATTAAAGAAGAGCAGCTAAAAGAATAGATTTTTAATAATAATGTCATCAATCACCAATGTCCTTTCAAGTTTTTTCATAAAGTCCTTCATAACAGTCTCAGAGGGCATACGCAGTGGCACTGTAGGTGAGATCAATGGCATCTTAGAAAAGTGCATATGGATATCTAAAGCAGTACACTTCTAAACCCGGGGGACTATATACAGTATGCTTACCAGCCAACAGCTGCTGTAGGAATATACAGTATGTGATTTAAATTAGATTATTATTACATTTATATGTTATTATATGTATTTATCTTAATAATTGCATATAATAAACAAGTAACCACAATTTAAACAATTTGCCTGGACAAATTGCATTGAAAAATAAATTTGCCAATGCTCTCCGGTGGACAAACTATAAACGTTGTGAAAGAGACACTGCCTAAATTACCTGCAGTTGATTGACACATCCATACTATATATAATTTTCCAAGCTGTGCACATTGGCTGATATTTATTGGTCGTTCCAATTTTTTAAATCTGTCCGTAATCCAAATAATGTCATTGTTAACGCGCATGTGCGTCGTATTTAAGTTAATGTCTGCATCGTGGAAAAATCACAGTAAACACCTACAGTGAGTTTCATCTGACTGAGTCAAGATTTTTTTGATATGACGAACTACTATTGCAAAAAAAATGGATAAAAATATGTTTTCTTATGGTGCTAATGCAAGATGTTGTATGTCATTGCTGTATTGTTTAGTTGTGTTGGTAAATATCCAAGTAATATGATCACCTAATCAAATTGAGGTGCCTAGCCTTACTGTTATCAAACTTTTGCATATATAAAAATATGTAAAAATTACCCATTACTCTGTCTGTTTTTGCACGATTATCCAAATGAAACACTATATTCATTCTACACTCTTTTATTTGTGTAGCCAAGTGGAATGAAGTCAAAATTAGACCGTAACAATTGGCTCTATTGGGACGTGTTTAAGCCCAGAGGGATACGGCCGACTGGTTAGTTTCTCAATGCAGTCGTTATTATTGAAGTTTGGCTGATTATGAATATACTGTAAATGATGGGAAACTGCCTCTATTGTAAGAGCTGAAATGAAGCATTGTCATCCTTCGATAATTTCTACTCTTTTATTGAGAAAAACATTGGCACGTCTGCATTAGAGACTGTAGCATGGGGGAATTTGGGTTTGTTTAAGTGCTTCGCAAAACTCTTTATTCATTCAGATTATTATTCATTTTGACACTGAACTGGGCCAGCTGTTGCTCAGAAAGAACAATGAATGACTATGTTTATTTGATGGAGTACCATCTCATTGAATTATTTTTACAGAGCATATCAAGTCAGCAGTTTTCAGTTCAACCCCTAAACACAGGAAACGAAGGTAGAACAATAAAGTCCACTGAAATCCCAATTATCTTGAATGCCAGCTAAGTCAATTAGCTCCTTTCTTACATTCTTCCATAGTGTCCAAAACAGATGGTACGAAAGTTTATCCAGAGACCTTCCTTTGTACCACAGTTGTAAATTGGGCAGTTCAGATGGTGGGATTTACAGGTCTGTTAAAAGAAAAGTTGACTTTCAAAGGCATTAAATGGGGTAAAATGCCAGCTAGGTAAATTGCAATACCAGCTGTCAGACACGAGAACAAGACAAAAATCTTTCAGTCGATGGCTGGCACAGGACAAAGTATTCCGCAGAACAGATCTGTCTTCAGAGAAAACTTAGCCTAAATCTATCAAACAACATCTCTTAATAAAGTACTCTCACCAGAAAAGTGTTTTTTTTTTTTCATGAAGTTACAAAAAACACTGGAGGACCGGAAGATCACCCCCTTCCTTGTTTGAGGCATAGCCAAGAAATCCCAATTACCTAGCTAATTGCTAATGTCATTTACATATCTCCTCTCTCACGTTTTGTGACTAACTGTGCTATTCCCTGCTCATGCATTAAACAATTGTTGGGATCAGAGTTACCTATAACTTCTGGAATTTTTTTCAGTGTCTATATGTAAGTGGATACAATTCATTTTTTTGTTTGTATACAGCATTGCAGCTGTAATAAACATAATTGTAAATACTACCTTTTGAATTGACTACCATTTCAGGCACTCAAACCTTTAAAAATGGAATGAAAGCAGAAAACTAAAACAACATTTACCACAGACAATATTTGTCAAATTTTACGGCCTTTTCTTATGTTATATATTATCGTCTATTATTAACATAGGTGAATGACGTTATGCAGCCAGGACATTATAAACTAACTAAACGTTTAATCTCTATGAGTCATTTTTAATAGCAAACATCTGAGTGAAGTGAAAAGCGCCCCCTGTCTCAATTTGCCATTCTATACAGAGTTTTACATACTTTGAATGTCAAAATCATTAATTTCAAGACATAATTTTAGCCAATCCATTGTATAAACAATTTCTTTTTTCTACTCTTTTTTTTCATCCATCCAGTCATGTCAGCTCTTGAGATCATGTTAGCAAATCTGCATAGTCAGTCAGCCATCTACAAAGGCTTCCGGAGCTTAGATACAGCTGTATTATTTGTGATTGAATGTTTGAGTCTCCTGCAAACTAGGATTTGGGCCCGTTCAGTGTTTGCGTTTTCATTTAGTTGAAGCTTGCTGAACAGACTGTCAGACATGCCGGATTAAAGATAAATCCATGCAATGTGCTTCTAACTAACAGTCAGACTTCTACCTAGTAGGAGGATAGTGCTCAGTTAGATGTCATGTACACTGTGCTGCAGCTCCAGGGGGGATATAGGCAAGTTTCACAGCAGAGAATACCATACAGCCTGGACCATATAATGATTTGTTGTTATGATGAGCAGGTGCCGTCTGTAGGTGGATGGTTTTTCGGGACAAGCTTAAACCTGTTCATTCTGTCTTTAATAGGAACTGGACAGGTACTTTTTATAGAATAAAGAACCTTTCATCCTTTGCATATATTTAACTTCAACAGTTTGAAGTAATCATAGCATGAAATATCTGAAAGCTTCCCTGTATTTGGTGCTATTCCAGTCTTTTCTCATCTGCACACCTGGAATTCCTTCTTTCCCCCCACACATTTCGAGATCTATTTCTGTTGTCATTGTATCTTCAATAATTGATAGTATTGGGAAAACACTCCAGCAGCCCAGAAATACTTTACGCTGATGTTTATTTATGAGCAAACATTGAGGAAATATTTTTCCATGATATAAGCAACTGACAACAAAAGGAAATGTATAGCATAACCAAGTCAGTGTCTATGCCTGTCTTACACTGTACACTCTAGCATATGCAATAAGGAATTAAAATGACACTCGGTAGAGCCTATTCCTCCACCAAGGCCCAACAGTCCCCTTAAATTTAAATAAGCCACACCAATTTGCACACACTCATAGATATCACTCCTTTTAATATGCTTGATTTAAAAAAAAAAAAATCAAGATCCATGCATTGTTCCCTGCATGGGAAATCGGGGAAAATGTCAAAGAACGCGCAATATTGCAAAGTTGAAGAAAGTGATTTTAAAACATTCCTGGATCCGCCCCTTATTCCGGATCTACGCCAAAATTGAATGGGCTCTTTCTCGGCCCCATTTATAATCCTTCCACGAAGTTAGTTGTTTTTTACGTAATAATGCTGAAAAACAAACTAACAGACCAACAAACGGACGAGGCGAAAACACTACTTTTTCTTTTGTAGGCTGACGCTTTATGACAAAGAATAGAAAAGCTTATTTGGCGAACATACGAAGAATGGCAACAGGGTATTAAGCATTACTCCAATTTGTTTTTTGTTTAAATTAAAGGAGATTCATCTCCCGGAATCAATTTGAATTAAGTTGAACAAAGACACCCCCCCCCCCCCCCCTCAAGTACATCTGTGAGAAAAAAATTGGACATGGGGATTAAAACAATTCATTAAAAAAATCCTTGCAAAGTTACATGTGGGACAAGGCTCCTTAATTATATTACGTACATTTCTCGGGTGCACTTCCCCTTTGTCGAAATCAGTCTTCATTGGCCTTTATGTGGTCACAAGTGATGAATGTAAACATCTTGGTAAAGGATTTAGATGCACTCCACATACTGCGGGTCCGTTAAAGTCACTCTGCTGGGCGGGGAGGGGGAGGTAAATGCTGTTTAGACAAAGGGAAGCGACAGGACTGAGCTCATCAGTAGCTTTAGTGATCCAGCTAAGTCAATCACAATGTAATTGTGCGTCTGATCCAGAGGATGGGGCTGAAGCATTAACCACACAGTGTTGTTCTGCTATTCTGTTTATGACACAGCGTGTCTAATGATAAAGCTGCAGTCAGGGATTGCATGACGAAGCCAATCGTAAATTGAGCTGCAGCTCACATCACGACACATACCCTAAATCAGATTTCTAAGTGGCTAAGGTCTAACTCACGGGCCAACTGGTGTGTCTGAATTGTTGGAATAATAGTACAGCCACCATGAAAGTGTAATAAATAAGAAGAAATCGCGGCGGATGTTTGACTATTCTCCTGAAAATAAAGTGTTTTCCACATGGAAAACTCCTGGATTTCTTCCACTACACTGGAACCAAGTACTGCAGAAACCTGATCCCAAAACATCTTCAAAAAGATGTTTTAAGGGGGTGTTGAGATGTCTTTAGAGGGGCGGGGGGGGGAATCTTGGTAAATGTATCACAAAAACCACAGGTATTACTCTGGAGATTCAAATTCCTCTTCACGCATAAGAGAGCAAGAAGAGTCACCTTTTCCAGCATTGGCAGGGGCATGTCTGTCTTTTCTATTTCTCCCTGTATTCCCTGCTGCCTGAGAAGTCCTGATAAGACACACACGCACACACGTATCTGGGGAGCTGTAACCCCAGCATGCTGAGGTGGGATTCAAATTGTTTGATGGAATGACTGATTACCTGTTTTCCTTTTTTTTTCCCCCATTCTTCTTTAACTCCCCGGTGTTGCTATGGGACACCTTTTAGCCTTTGAGGTGGTAACAGTGGTGCTGTTCCAGTTCTTCTTCTCTGCCAAGCCAAGAGTATGATGGAAGGGATTAAATTATTTCTGCAATTGTATTACTGGCTGACACAAAATTTGCTCTCAAGCACAGCTACTGTATGGGGCCATTCTCAATGCAGTAGTGGTAGAGCTACTTTGTGAATGTTATTCCTGTCGCAGTAAGTCTGTGAATTTATTCATTTCCAACCTGTGTGAAAATTGCAGTCAGAATACTCTGTAGCGAAATCTAAAAAAAAAGGAGGAAGTTTTTTAATTCCCCTAAGTCTAACAGCCCATTATGAATTAGGAGCACCAGAAATCATCGCTAACAGCTTCAACCTAACCATTTTAATTGTCATATGCCGGGGAAGAGGCTTTAAACATTTTTCAATGAGATATAAATTTAAGGATTACTGAAGATTATGTGACCAAAGCATGATGTGGCCATGCCATCCTCACAAGTTGAAGTTAGGTTTAGCCTTGTAAGGTAACTTTTCTTAGTCGTGGTTGCGTAAGCGACATCTCAATCAGTGTTAAAAGAAAAAGCTGGAACTATTGAAACTAACTGCAAAGCCCACAGTATGACAGAACCCAACAAAGTGATAGCCTGTCTCTTCATACTTTCAGACTTCTGTGGCACCCAGCCTCAAGGCCATTAGTTCTACTTGGTTTCCATTGGTCACAAACATTACATTTTTTGAAAGGAACAGCAGCTTAAGAAAAAACGCTGGACACTGTAGTTTTGAACAATGATCACTCCAACGGGTGTAGGAAAGAAAAAGTGCACTTGCAGGGGATTCTTTTCAGTCACACCTTATGTGAAAGAACATGTCACCTGGTGCAGCGGTGTGGGTTCAGTGGTGTATTTTTATTAGCTCTTAAGCAAAACAATGGAGGCTCTACGGCACCGAAGAATGCGTTATATAAGCTCTGGCCACACAGGAAATACGTAGTTTTATCAAAGAAGATGGCAACACGTGAGCTGAAGACTAAACCTTGATTTCTGGGGTAAGTGTGAAATGTATATGCTCGTCCACCAGCTGCATATTTTCGTGTTTCCCCACCCTAACATGATACTCTGACATCAAACTGTCACCTGGTTGTCGTCCTCCGTGTAATCCTTTTGTATTTGCATATGCATTCAAAAGCTTTATGCTTGAGGAGTTTGGGGGGTCAAGGGCCTTTGTCAGTGACTTTGTATCAGTGTTGTTCCATGCTAAAAGAATAACACTTGGAAGTTACTGGTTCGCAGTGGGAATACACCCTCCCACCAGGGATTGAGCCAACTACCTTATTAATTAGCCTTTGCAGCTTTAGGCCAACCTGCTAACCCATTTAATGAGTAAATAATTGCTTCTCAGGTCTTATGTCATCATGTCTTTTATTAATATGGGAAGTTATCTCAAAATTACTCTTGAACCCTCCGAGTGCCAAAACAAATTTGGAGCAGAGGGGAATTTGGTCCAAAGATCTTTCTTTGGGCTACTAAACTTGGAGGATTGGTTCCAAAATAAGAAACCCCAAATTTGATTCCTTCAGGATTTGTCAAAGGTCTTTTTGACAAGGGTTTGTTATCAAATAATTGGAAACGTACATCCAATTTGAATATCTTTCTAGGACTTGAAATCTTTGGCGCTCACACAGTTGTTTGCCGTTATTCCCCCTACCTTGTTTTCACTCTGACACACCATTGAGCCTCAATAGTTTTATTAATATAAAAACAAGTTTATTCAGTTAATTTTTTCACACAAATAATAATGATCATACAAATTACAGAGAGTCAGTCGGTGAGTGATAAATAGGTATTTCAGCCCCCCAGGGTCACACTATCACGAGGAGCAGAGGTAATTCTAGTAACTCGTATCATTTTACATATTGACTCAACTGTGAACAAATCTCCAAGGCCTCTGTGGCTCCGTGCTAAGTGAGTAGCAGCCATTCCACTCTGTTGAAAATCATTAACCTGTCTTTCTTGGTCTATAGCTTGCACGTGATTGATGTATTACAAATCAATGAATTTTTATGAAGTTAATATCGTCATTGCATTACACTGGTGTTATGTATTTATTTAGTGTGTCAGGGTTGAGCTATATTCATCTGCAGTTCCATATTTATGTCATGTAATGGATCTGCAATGTCTTTGAGGATGTTTTTTTTACATTGTCAACATTTCATCCGGTTAGTTTCAGTTTCACATTGCAATTTTGCGGGTGCACTAAAGAACTCAAAATGACATACTGTCATTATCACCTAGGTGGGCTGCGTTTTCCCTATACTTGACTTTGATAGCTTTTTAGATGGGCATCTCACATCAATGTGTTGTCAATTCGGCGGGAAGCCTTTTTTCCGTTTCCGCGCTGCCGTCCTCTTATATCCTCTCTCTCTCATCCTCTCATAAATGAAGGTCCAGGGGCCGTGGTACGACGCAACTTTCACACCTGCAATTTTGGCTTGGACCAAACTGAAAAGTCCGAAGGTCTGGACCGTACAAGGAAAGCTCCCTAAGATGATTGTGATCTGGGTATGTGTGGTTTGGGAAGTTGCTGCTTTAATTTGGCGACAAAAGTATAGTCATTAATACCGTCAACAGTTCAATGTGTTAAGTAACAAAACACCAGTTAATCAAAAAAATGTCAAACGTGCCTCATCTACTAATTCAACTATGTCTCTACCCAACAGCCGAGATTAGATTCCCAAAATAGGAAATGTGTAAAAGGTCTGAAAATTAATCTCTTTCCATCACCTTCTCGCCTTATGAAGTGTGAACATTATTTAGATGGTGAAGTAATGACCGTCAGTGGGTTTGTTAATGACCTATATGTAGAGGAAATTATGCTGGAAAATGTGTTAATTAGCAAGAACAATGCCTGCACTGCCAATGTAAAACCACCTAATCCTTGTCCTCTATAGCTTTATTGCTTGTCTCCATTACTTCAAGGTCCCTCCACTTACACTGTTGAGGGTCAGGGAAATCATTTCTCTACTGTTAGTGCCTGACTACTGATGCCAAAAAACTGTACGCCTGTCTTCATGCAGCGCGGCGTTTCAGACAAATATGTTAAAAATATTAAATGAAGAGCACGAGAAAAGTTCATGCCACGCATCACCAGAGAGCGGTGCAGCAGCTTGAATTTTCTCCAACTTTTGTTTTCCTGCTGGATATATTTCAGATGGTGAAATTATGAAAAGGGGGGGCGAGCATCACATAGACTGATAGGTCCTATGTTTTGACAGGCCCTGATGTGGAAGCGATAAACATGCTACTGAGTAGTTTAGATGAAGAGGAACATTTTGAAATGTAAATTTTTATCCGCCCTGACAGAGTTTTTTCTGAAGGCGTTTTCTATTCTGACCCCTCTGAACATATGACAGGGTGCAGTTAGTGATAATAATTCAGCAGGAAGGCTGTTGGCAAGCTGCACTGTGTGTGTGGACAGTTCTGAACGGCAGAAGAAAAAAATGTTTCTACAATCCATGCTGATGTCTAACAGCTATGACAACAGCTGCTTTTTGACTGGCTGGTTATGAAGCAATTTGTCAAGACTCTTGACAACTTAGACTTGAAATTCCGCAAAAGAGGAATGTAAGTGTCAACGCGGGCTTTGAAACGCAGATAGACGGCAGCGAGTCAAGCGGTGGTTGTAAAGACTGAGCTCTGTAACGGAACGAGTTCTGGACCTGTCCTGAAAGTGTTGGGCCTGCGGGTGTGAAAGACGTGAGTGATCGCCATGTAGTGAGATTAAAGTATGTGTAATGTCGGCGCAATTATTTGTTGGTTGTTTTGACTGTTTGTCAGCAGGATTACGCAACAACTACTCAATAGATTTCCGCGAGACTTGGTAGAAGGATGGGGCATGGGCCAAGACAGGACCAACTCAATTTCGGTATGGATCGAGAAAAAGGGGGAAGGTGCAGGGATTTTTTTATATCCCTTTCTTTGACATTTTGAAATGGGGCATTCTTTGACATTTTCACAGATTTCCCAGGTAATAATGCACGAATCTCGGTGTAAAAATCAGGCTTACTAAGGGGACCGATATCTTTTGAGTGTGTGCAATTCGGTCAGAGTCCAAATCAGAGGTTTAAATGTGGTTTCGTAAGGGTTCATTCATTTGACCATGACACATTACTCAGATGAAAGAGCTGGAATAACCAGATTTTTCTTTTTTTGCGTTAAACACAAACCTCTTCAATTCAGCCTTGTCGGAATATTTTGGCCTGTGTCATCTGCAGGGTTATAGCATAATGCCTCAAATGTCATGTTTTAAAAGACACTTTTTCACTCTGCGGCGTATTAAACGCCCACACTTTGGATGGCCAATTGAATATAATCAGCCCGGGTATCTTCTGAACACTGACCACTGTTACCGCTGCTTCCTAGAACACAGCCAGTTCAATTGAAGGTAATTAGAATCAATGTAGGACGAATTGTTTGGAAGATTGAGACAAACAGCTCATTTGAGCACTGCAATTGAATTGTTTTGTTGGCAATAGAGCTTCCAATCAGGGTTGGACACCTCTCCTCTCCCTGCTGACTTCAGGTACCGAAAGACAATGTATGCTCATTTGCTTAGTAAAGATTTTTTTTTTTTTAAGCCATGTTGATTTTCAAATTCAATTTAAGGCCCATTCCTTGCCAAGGAGAAGAAAAGGTCTCGTGGAGTGCTGAGAGAATTAGTAGTCCCCGCTTTTGATCACTGTCTTCTTTCGGGGTTGGAGAGAGAATTATTGATTCAAATGGAGCTGTTGCGAAAGCAAGAGGTCCATTTGTCGAAACTCGGTGGCGTGCATCACTCTAGATAATGAGGAAGCATAATGATGCATGTTAAGTCTGCGTGCCGTCGCCATCAAAGTCGTCAGTGGCGGCGCTTTGATTGGCACCTGTCGCGGAATCAATGGAATTGGCTAACGCTTATGCCTCCCCATCTGTTTTATTGTCGCACAGTATGGGTTCTCGAATGGGTGGGAAGCAGCTATGATAAATCCCTTCCTCTGTCATTTCATTTTTTTCAGTAGCCTAAATGAGCATGTGTCGAACCATGTCATTTGCAGCCCTTCACACAGGTGAAACCATGCATGATGTCACGCTGTGGCGAGTGCAGAAAAGCACATGGACGTTTGAATCACCAAGTCACACGTGCCGAATATAGAACCTCTCCCCCGGTCAAAGCGCGGTGAATTTCTGCTCCACAAAGAGCTTAAGCACATGTCCTATAGGTAAAAAAACACGGGAGGTGTGCTGTTGTAGCATGAAGCAGGGTGACGTGGCGAACAGATGAAACAGTCGAGCTGGTCCTCCCATGAGAGGCTACCCCTTAGATCTTTAATTAGGGCAAGAGAAGACAGGAAAATGTAATCAATCCTCTTACCTCTGAGGGTTCTGTAGTGGGAATATGCAATAATATATATTCCCAAAGGACGGTATATTCATCAATATTCTGTTTAATAAAGCCTTTTTGTAATCGCGAATCCGAGTGGCAAGTTTTGGCGATCTTGACAGATCAACAAAAACGGAACACTTCTCATAACAATTTGAGAAAAGTCTCTCTGCGGCGTACGGTACTTGGACTGCATCTAATTAGCGTTAATTGTGAGCAAAATGATGACGACGATAATAAACAATAGTGGGCAGTGATGTGTAAAATAACAGCTTTTAGCAGCATAACCAGCGCAAATTGCTCGTGTTCCGCACCTCGTTTTGAAGATCTATCAACTGAAGTTGACACATTTCTTCTTTCATTTTTTGGCAAAGGGACACCGCAAAGCACTTGCTGTTTGCGAGGATACGTCAAGGTTGTGTTACAGTCCTAATTAATGCACGCGGAGGAGTGAAGCCCCCATTCATGCCACAAGACATTTGGGATAACTTTAATTTATGGAGCACAGAGAGAACTGGTGCTCTGACACGAGCGGCAGGGGGTCTTTGAAAGCGGCGGGCATTTTGCTGTGGAAGAGCTTTGAACATCTCTCCCTAAAGCAGGACAGGAATCAAAAGCAAAGGCTAATGCGCCTTGCGCACCACAGTGTTCCACATCCAAAATTGTCTCAAACTATCATTACCCATAACAAATCCTTGCGAGGTAAGATGCGTGTCTGACTTGGCAACATGGCTTCCTTGTTAGGCGTATGTTGATTATTACAAACGTGTCACGATACAACCACAGTCCTCCCGATTTGCATGGATTTAGCTGTAAAGTTAAATATAGCCGGTAAGCCGGAATGTGTTGCTGTCGTGTTGCCTCCAGCTTCGGTGCTGTTTGACCCCCTTGCTACCCCCCGCAGAGCAGAGATGTTGTTGTTCTTGTCAGATGCTCACAGCAGCTAATTAGAGAGAAACAAAAATTGGTGAGAACCAATACCGTTGCCATAGGTAGTTCAATGGGGGGGGGGAATAGACATCAGTAGACATGTAAACAGTATGCACTTCAAAGGATTTCCACTGATATAAACCAAAGAAATTGATGCGCGAGTAAGAGTGTAGAAGGTAATTTGATGGAGATCAAGGATGTGGATGCTGAGCTGCGTCTCCAGCGGAAGCAGCGACACCTCAGAGGATGAAAGTTTGGTTTACCCGTGTAAACACTTGCCTCGCTGAACTATCAGGGACTAGATCTCCGGTAATTGTATTCGGAACGAGATGTAATGTAGAAGCAGACACTCGCCCTCACTTCGACACTGCAAAATGTTTAATTTTGCCACAGCGGGGAGCACAGCGGCTCCTATTAGCGGTGGCCCGGCGCTGCTCAAAGCCCTGGGAACCATTCATTTAGATGGTAATTGCGTAAACTTGAGAGAAAACTTGTGTTAAACTATCTCTTGACACAAAGAATCATCCGACGAAGGACAGAATGACTGCGGATGGCATCGCGCTACAGTTATCTCCATGGTTCGTAATGGGGAGAAACAAATTGAATCGCTGTGTAAATGAAACTGCAAGCGAACCTTATGATCTGTGAAATTTTCGAATGTTGCCTTGTGGGGTGCAGCTGGTGACTGTTTTTATCTTGATAAGCCTGAGGAGTTAAATACATTTCATTAGGCCTGTTTTACTCCTACCCGAGCTGAGCGCCGCCGAATGTCTCTCTCTCCGCACTATTCTCCCGCCATAAAATCAGTGCCTTAGTTGAAATAAAACAACTAGGATCTTTATTAAAATGTGTTTTCCCCTCGGCCCATTTCTGTTCTGTTTGGACGGCTTGAGAGAACATGTTTGGATAAAATGGGAATAAAATTGCCCACCTCTAATTTCCAGGGTTTGGCACCGTGTCTGGCAGCCACAGTCTTCTGTGGCGTTGCCTTTTGTATTGTTTGGGAAAAACATAAACACACATATTGTTAGCTAATGAATGCCACTGGGGTCATTCGCTACTGGGGATTAGATTTTAAATCAAGCGTTACAAATTCTGAGACTTGCATCGCATCATACATAGAGTGCATACAGTAGATTATTAATAGAGCAGAGCAGGAATTTACCAATAAGTTGTTTAATGTAATTAAGATTCATCTTCTGTTTTGCAACCGTCAAAATTTAATGACGTGATCTCAACAAACCACACCAACCAAAGCCATAAAATCACGAGCCATGCGTATGCACCATGTACCATGTATGTTTTATTAAATGTTATTATAGATTTTTTTTAATCCCATGCATTTTTTTGCCCAATTTACGATGGCAAGAAAAAGTCTTATTCTGCATTTAATGAATACACGTGTCATAAAAAATTGATCCGTATCTTCATTTAAATTATACTTGTGAAACGAACTAATAAGATTAGAGCTAATACACAAATTATTGAATTGTTCCTGTCCAAATTTTTCACAGCGTACCGCAGCTCGGAGAGCGTATGTGAGCCCCTCGGCTAATGGCATCAACATAACCTAATTGGAGTCAGGTATTTACAAACCCGGTGTCCAATCAATGAAACGAGATTGGAAGTGTGGGTCAGAGCTTCTTCACTTACGATCAGCATTGTTGATATGCATCCAAGCTCAATGAGGTAAAAAAAGAAAGGGAAGCCGTCTCTGCCAGCTGAGGCTCAGTAGAAGTAGCGGTATGCAGCGGGACAATGACTCCGAGCATCGTGAAGTAAATGCACTGCAGCAAAGGCTTCAAGCGAAGAAGCGAAAATCCACCTTTCGTTTAAACCCCTCGGCCAATACGGTCTGAGATCCCCGTCTGAACGTTGGGCAGGTTTGATCCGCAGCTACTGGAAGCCATGGTCAAGTTATTGCGGCCAAAGGAAATCCAAAGGGTTTACTTACTTCTCCCCGCCAGAGCTGTGAATGTTTAATGGTTGTGTTCGATAAGATTGAGTGTTATTAGTGTTAGCACAGTGTTTGTCTGCACTTGACATTGACATTAAGATCATATCAAATTTTATGACCCACGTATTTATTAGAGCTCGATCGATATGTTTTTTTGTTTTTCGGGGGGGGGGGTTCCAATAACAATATTGGGCTATAAAAATGTCCCGGTCAAATGTTTGAGGCTTACCAGTTTAACCATAAACTACATTATAATTGACTATGAATAAAAAGAAAACATAACTACTACCAGATAAATAAAGCTTGATTGAGAATATAAATGATATTTTCAATGTAAAATCTGAACATAATTGCACATATTTCTCACAATTTTATAATTGTGCATATCGGCAAACATAAACAGAGATTTTTATCGGCCAACCAATACATCGGTCTGGCTTTAATGTTTATCACCTGTTCCAACTGATTTTTGAAAATTGGTTTGATTGGTTTGACTTTGGCAGAGTGTTGTACAAATTCCGGCTCAAATTGTTTATTTCTCTCCGTACAGTCACATAAGGAGACATAGTAGTTATGCTGCAGTGAAAGTGTTTAGCTTTTGGCACACGCCTTTCATGTTTACAGAAATAACTTTCAGCTCTTCTCGGCTCTGGGAGCACGATACGCGTTCTTAATTAAAGCATCATTTCCCTCCTTTAAGAACAAGATCCTTACATTTCTGTCTCCCGAAGATGGTTTTTGTTGTTTTTTCCTCACGAAAACATATTGTATGTACACGCCCGCGCCTCCTTCGGCGTCTATGAGTCGTTTTGAGTATTTTTATCTGGATGCAGTTCACGAGGGAAGTGAGGCTGCTCAACACCCACACAGCCTCCCTGACAGCCTTCAAACTGAGCAGCAGCACTGAAGCCAAGATGCACTACCTCCGTTTGTGTCATTGCAACGTACCTTCCCTGACAGTCTCATAGCAAATGGATGACTTCCCCCACCCCACCCCAAACACACACACACTCACACTCACACTCCATGACATCAAGTGCTGATGGTGCGTCTGCAACCAAAAACTGCTGAAAAGTGACCCCAGCTGTGCCCTTGTCACCGACTTGGGGTAACAAGTGAATGGAAATTGGTTTTACCTGAGTCAGGTAATCATTACTAAATGAATTTGCTCCCGAGCCAAGGGTATAAGTGGGATAAATATATATCTCTGAGATGAATACAAATGTCACTTATGTAATGAAAGGCAGGGCTCGGCTATTGATTTTGGAGGTTACACTCTGCATGCCTCTCATCACCGGGCCTGTTCCACATTAGAATGATGAGTTTTCAATGTGGCAGGTGTTGTTACAGGAAGCTGTCGCCGATTACGTCTGCGGTGATTTTAATGTCTTGTTATTTTTCCCCCGTCCTCCTGGTCCTTCAGTCCAGTGCAGATATGCAAATCTTTTTTTGTTGTTGCTGCATGCATGCATAATGAGCGTAAATGCGAATGTTGTAACCGTGTTGATTTTTCCGTCCTGTGGTTTTGTGCACCGTCATCATCATGGCAGACACACATCACCTTCATTATCATCACCATCACCATCATCTCCACCGCCGTCGTTTGCCTCCCAATCATCATTATAATCAGAAATGTCATAATTATTACCGTTGCCACTGTATGGATGGCACAATTATTGCTATTTTCGTTGCGCTAATAATGTGGCAGTGATTCATTTCGCCGCGGTTCCGACTGTGTTCATTATGCCTCAATAACAGATGGACCCTGTTAACTGCACACGTCTGACGACTGCTGAAGTGTCGGCTTCGGCGCACGGAGCAGCTGGGAGGACATGGCCCGTGTTTCGGAGCTGGTCCGCGCTCTTCAATAATTCAACCCTTCCAGCTGTCTCATATCAGGCCCAAAGCTCTGCGGCCTCCACGCTCACATCGCAGCTACACCCTGGCACTGCAGTGGTCCAACTATAAATGGACCATAGCACCGGTGTTTTTACTTAAAAAAAAAAAGAACAGTGTCTGACACTCAAGAGGGCTGTTACATGAGGCCTAATGCACAGCATAACATCGACCTTTACTTAAAAGAAGTTTTACCGTATTCCCTACTCAGTTTAACCAATTTTCTTTAAGAATTGAAGATATTATTCCTTTTCTCTTTTTTCCTTTTTTTTTTCTCAAGGACTTTTTCTTTAACAAAAGATATCTTTAATTATTGACTGAAGCCCCAAAGGCAAGCGGTTAAAGACCCTCGAATTTATTTTGTCTCCTATAGGCTTCCTGGAAAAGAAGAGAATGGATCTATGGATGTGGCATCCTGGTGAGATGAAAGTCTAATTAGCTCTCAAGAAAACGAGCGGAAAGGCTTTTTAATTAGGACCCGACCGAATCCTCGCACTGAGAATTTGTACATTGTGATGGATGGTGTGTGCATCTCCTTAGTGACTGCAGACAGAATAATAATCTGACGGAGAGGGGCGGACTGTGGTGGCCAGTGAATGAGAAACCAGGGGGGGGCGTTTGGTGAGGTTGAGGAGGAGGGGGGTGGAAGCGGAGGG
Organism: Scophthalmus maximus; assembly: GCF_022379125.1. NCBI lineage: Eukaryota > Metazoa > Chordata > Actinopteri > Pleuronectiformes > Scophthalmidae > Scophthalmus > Scophthalmus maximus. Next base: position 20,530,677 of record NC_061523.1, on the reverse strand, counting down.
GTGTGCACAGCGAGTGCAGAGGTTGTGGTGAGATTGAAAGAGGTGTGTGAGGCTTGATCACATGATTCGCGAGGCGGGCAGCGGTGGAAAAAAAGACGGCCTAAGAGTTGGCGAGGGGAGAGCGATGGAGAATAGAGAAGTACATGAGACACCGATGCAACAAAAAATAGGGAAAATTGCGGCGAAAGGGGGAGCAACAGAGCCCCGAGCGGTAACCGATGATTGGTCCCGTTCCCAGCGCGCAGCCGATTGGTTAGCCTTCTCCACACTCCCCTCCGCTTGGCTCTTACCTCCCCTCTCATCTCAGCAGGGGGTCCCACGGTCGCCAAGCCCCTTAATACTCCCCTCCACTCATCCGCTATGTGGTTGGCATGCAGAATACAAAATCACTATATAATCATAATCAATGTCTGTGAATGTGTAGGAGGAGGAGGCTGTTTTTTTTTCTTTTTCCTCGAAAAAAAACGTTTTTCATGTTGTCGTGTTTTTTTGTAGTTCAACGAGAAACGGGGAGCGAGCGGACTGCATACACGCAGCGCACCTATGCAACAGCAGCCTCGCATGTAAATTTACCAGTTTGAAAGGGAACACGTGGTAATGTGATTATGTCCGCGCTAACTTGATTATAGGCTTGAAAGAGTGGAAGTGAGCTGTGGGTATATTAGGTGTCCCTCGGAATTTGAATGCTTTTGGAACACAGCCAGGGGGAAAAAAAAGAAAAGGTGATATTCATTTATTCATAAATAAACACGCTGTTCACGGTTTGCTGTCAAAACCAGCAGCTTATTGATTCCACTTCTGTATGTTCTGACTGGCTCGTTCTTCCTCCCCGTCTCACTCAAAAACTGTTCAATAACATTGACACGACCCCTCGCCTGTTGAGCAGCGGACAATCGTCACGCTAGATTTACCATTGAAAAAGAACTATTGAACGCACAGCAACGATCGAAGGTATAAAAAAAAGAAAGAAAGAAAAAAGCACTGTAAATGTTTCTTTCTTTGGATGAACTACCACCTCGAAATGCTCTGTTTGGATGAGAATCCGCCTGTGGAAGTGTGTCCTCTTCCCCTTTAGTTTCTATGCAACGAAATGTGCAGGTGGCTCATCCGTGAGCAGACTGGCCTGCGTTTAAGGCGTTGAGGGCTGGGACTCTCGAAGGATGGCTGGGTCCTCGAGACGGGGGGTTGATTAACGCAACATGAAATCTCCCGTAATTTGGTAAAAAAGATATTTTATCACGTCTAACTGTTTCCGGGGATCCGCCTCTTATTTTCAGTTAATGACTGCTGTTCGGCCTTGAGGCTTCCTTTGATAAGTCATTTCAAGAAAATGATAGAGAGAGAGGGAGAGAGAGAAAAAAAAGATCTCATCTCTCAGTTCAAGGATGTCCGTTTAGTCTAAAGCGAACTTGGGTTTCCTGCTTTCCATGGAAACAGACAAAGGGGCTGGTTATGTCCTTGGTTCCCTTAAACGTCCTAATCATCGCGCATTCGCTCGGCTCTTCTAATTCCCCCGGTGAGGACAGTGACTTGCATTCGGCTGCACAACTCCTTTGAACTCTTGATGAAAGATCAGTAGGATTCAGGGTTAAAGAAAATGCATGTACTCTTCTGCACCTAGTCATTATCAGTACAATGTTACAATGCTATAGGATACTCAATGTGCATTAAATCACGAACAAACTAAAACTTAAAGTCCTACTGGACTCAAAAAAAGGTGATTTTCTTCTGTTTCTGTCCTCTAAACAGTCTGACATTGACTACAGGGACTTGTATCTGGTGTTTTCACATTCCTCTCTACTGGAGTGGGAGATTTCTGGGCACTTCCTTGCAGTTTGAAATTCAAACGAATCCTTGGTAAAGCTAAATTCGGTACGTCACAAATACAGAAAAAAACTACCGCTGTCAAATACGCAAACTTGCAGTGCACGCTGATCCTTGTCCTGAACCCCATTTTTAAAAAAATATTACCTTAGCCAAGGTGGTTATGTTTTCACCCCTGTGTTTGTTTCTTTGTTTGTCTGCAGGATTACACAAAAAGACGCCCAGTGAAGCACATTGCAGAAAACTTGGTGTATGGGTTTGGGGGCATGAACCCGTTACATTCTGATGGTGATTCGGTTCAAGGGATGGATCCGGCAGTTTTTTTTTCCCATTGCTTTACCTAGCATTGCATGAAAAGGGGCTTTACTTGAGATTGTTGTCAGCTCCTCAGGAAATAACGGAAACCGAAATATGAGATCGATGGCGTGATGTCTGAGTTTGTACAATTTGGTGCAGATTATCGGACTTCTTTCTTTTTTTCTTTTATAAGAGCTCGACAAAAGGTAGTTTGGCCTTGGGGGAGGCATGATTTTTTTATTGAGTACCACTAAAATTTTATTTGATTGCGTGTTTGACATTATTACTGTATGTCCATTCACAGTGGTAGGCTCCTTGGCATACCGTTATGTCTCCTGTGTCATCAGTTTAAAATAGTCAAAATAACTCGAGAAGTATGAAATAAGTATGAAGTCTAAGAGTTCAACCAGTTCTGAGTTTCTGGGACTGTACACGAGTATTTTGATTTCCAACAACGCGCTTTACTGCCATGAGACTTAAGAGGAAAATGCATTCATCATTTGCAAAGTAACATGCATACATACAACATACTATATGATAAACTGACTGTGAGGTTAGCAGGGCGGTCGTGAGGTCTTCCTATCCATCCACCCCTCAAGGGCTTGTCTGTTATCACTCCAACACATTTCTCAGGAAGGCTGTTCCGTGTTTGGACGGCAGCTTGGATTAAGCCCTTGTGTGCTCTTAAGGTGGGAGTGGAGATACAGCGGTCCCGTACGGCGAGTGGTGCAACACACCTGACATATGGTGGCGGGAGGCGGCGGCGGTGGGTGGGCAGCTTGTACCAAGACGGCAGCAGCCCGACGTCTGTGGCTACAGCTGGGGGTGGTTAATTGAGAACAAGCAGGAGACCCGGTCCACTTCAGTAATTTTCCAAAGCCTGCTTTTGGCCAAGACGAGCACGTTGAGCACTCATCCATGTCCGTGAAGCGAAACTCCGCGACACCGCCGACCTTTGCTTTATGGATTGTGAATAGTCCCTTGATGTTGGGTTCAGCAGCCACTTACATAGCCGTAGCCTGGGCTTCGTGATTTGTCTAATGGTGCTGAAACAAGCCAACGATACATGTAGCAATCACACCATTCAAACCATTGCAATCTTCCGCCTGCTCAAATGCAGTGTGCCTGTGGGAGGGTGACCGGTAACAAACAGCTCATCAGGTACAAGGAACATTATGTAGCGTATGTTATGCACTCCTGGTTGCCAAGCAACTAAATAGGGGGATAAATGTTGTTGAAAGTAAAAATGAAAATAGGCGACAGTTGTTTGCTTTTACTGTACTTGACGGGAGAGTGAAGAGCTGATTACACAACGTCATGTCACTCTCCGGGAGTTCTTTGGGGCTAATTGTGTCGCCACAACGGTATAGACCAACGCATCGACGCTAATTAAAACTTACATGAATAAGCTTAACTAATGGCACCGTTAATTAAGAGCACGGGTCACGCTCGGCCCCGTTGGCATAGATGCTCATGGTCAATGTATCGTGGTGATTGTTGCGGGCGTCAATGAAGCTCGAGCCCCTTTGACAGTGCTGGGGAAAAAAACTATGCTCTTGTCCGTATGACTTTACTGTATGTTGATAGAAACATGTCATTTGAAAAGGTTAGTAGTCCTTTCATCACGGAAATGATTATAGATGCATATGATGTACCAACCAAGTTGTTGTTGTTTACTAAATGGACCCAATGTTAGTCTGAGATTCTGGTGGCGATATGCTCTAGTAGTGTTCAAAATTATTTAAGCAGAAGTATCAAAAACATTACGTGTGACTTGCAATTAAAAGTGCTGCATTTTAAAATTTCACCGATGCAAAAGCAAAGAATCAATTAAGGAAAATTGTACTTCAGTATGAAAAGAAAGCAAACTCATTATCAGGCAGAATGGCCCCTTTCACAGCAAAACGGTAATAATATAACTACTGTCAATGCATAATATCTGTCATACACATGTGAAATCTGTGTAGTTGGTGTAAAAAGTACAATATATACAGGAGTAAAAGCATGCAGTTGCATAACGGAGAAAAACGCAAAGGACGTTGCAGGTACATTGGAAGTGTGCTAAATTGCAGTACTTAGTTCTTGAAATCAGGCAATATTCTCAATTCTCAGCATGGCGTTACACTGTTTAGGTTCCACCGAGCAGTGACCCCAGAGCAAGAACATTTGCTTGCCCGCTGATACGCACACACATAACGGAAATGACCGGTCATCACTCAGAGGACGTCGACAATGAGGTGAGCTGAAAGTAGATTTAGATGAACCCCCGGACTCCCGCTGTTCAAGACACGGCTAGGTGAGCGCGCCGTATCTCCGCTATCACGTCCGCCCGCCGCAAAGAGAGTCGGCCATTTCACGGCCTATTTCCCCCCCCCTCCCCCACAGCGGAATGGTGACATTCTGCTTTGTCATTGTGTCACCGCTCGTAGCTCCGTCGGCCTCCTGACAAATTAACCCATGCCCTGAGAGTCACTCAGCCTTGTCACCGCCATGAATTTATCATGAGAGAACGTCAGTCAGTCGAGCGACCGACTCAGCAGCATAGTTGGCACTTTTGTTCTCACTGTTTGATCTCGTCCGCGGAGCTTCGCGGTATAGACACTCACACAGAGCACGGGCATTAAACATCTGCGAGTTCAGTCTTTTAATCACTTTAGTTTGTGAGTAAGCATTCTGTAAACAGGAAAGGGGGGGGGGGGGGGGGGGGGGGGGGGGGGGGGGGGGGGGGGACTCACTCATTCTTATATTTTATCATCTCATTAAACTCATAATTATGTTTTTGGCCACTAGGGGCCATCACAATAAGCTGGAAAAAAACAGCTGATATGTTCATTTAATAATAATAATAATAATAAATTTCATTTATAGAGCACTTTGTAGCAAACTCGTAGCTTAACGGTGCTCTCACATTGAGAAAACACAAGAGTTGCAGTTGCATTTACATCCACCTGACAAAGTCATACATAAAAAGGTTTGACATTGACAAGAATGATGTGAGAGTGAATCAAAAAAAGCTAATTTGCGGGAAAGATGCGAAAGACTAAAATGCCTTAACGCTCCGTATGGGTTCATCTCCGTGAACGACCCCTTTTACATTCCTTTTTTAAATCTTTTATTTCTATTTAGTTTGTTCATTTCATATATGGACAAAGTATATTAATGCACATTTGTATACAATACCAAGTGTAAATGTGCTGGAGTTAGCAAGAATGCTAATGTTCACCCGTCACAGTAAAAAAAAGTATACAAATACACAGATAGAAAAAGGACTAAACACATCACACCCATGTCCATTTAAAAGTAATTCAAATGGCTATTGTAATTTTAATTATTGTAGATATAGGGGGGCTGCAGCTGCGATTCAATGTCCCAATGTTTGACTGCTACGTTGCTAATTACCTCCCATCCGTCATGAACGTTCATCTTCACATATTGTTTAATGAGGCAGAAATGAATGCCGCAGGTCAAGGGATAGTGGAGTTTACGGAATGTATCCAACATTAAAGACGTAATCATTTTCTTAAGTGGATTTTCAATCCTTTAAATCCAGATTATAAGATTTGTCAGACGCGACCGTGGCTCTGTTTTTTTTTTTTTTTTTACTTTGACATTATACTGCATATGTCACTGTGAACATTAAACCTCACCACGGTGGCTGAGAATAGCTTTTGGCCTCTGACTTTGCCGATGTTTTAATTTCATTGAAAGCAGTTCTGTCGGTCCTTTTAGTATTGATGAATACTCATACAGCCGTTGGGGGGGAGCTTATCTCCAGGTTTAACAGTCACGTTTGCTGGCCGAACCTATGCCACTTACTTTAATACAAACCCCCCCCCAGAGATAAAGACCTTTATTTAGATGCCTTGTCTCCTCTCTCTCGCTTTCATGTATCTTTGGAGGCACCAGAGGAACGAACCCCTGCGAGCTCCACTTCCTGCTCTCCCACATGTACGTATTGATCCAAAAGAGATGCATGAGAAATCGATTGTTCTGTTCAAACACTGGCTCAGGTCAGAAAATATAAACAAGTTTGATTTTTTTTCTGCTTCACATGAGAAGGCTTGCCTAAATATAACGCCGTAGAATTTATAGCACAAAAATTACATATTTTTTCACGCTTACCTGTATGTGTACCTAACATTGCAACTAACTGCATAAGAACTGAATGTCTGGCCAAAATTCAAAGTGTACAGTCTATAAATCTGTGAAGAATTGTTGTAGGCATGTCTATATCAGATATAATTCAAAGCATTACAGTCTGTGTCTAGCCGATAAAAAAGAAAAAAAGCATCTTGTTATCCCTTAAGGCAAGAATTAAGTCCTCTATCAAAGATTTGATGGTAGGCAACCTAATAGACGGGCCTCTTTTCAAGAACGGAACGAGAGAGCCGCTCGACCAATCACGGCAGAGCCTTAGATTGAACAAAGTATCTTTGCCATGGGAGACCAATTTCAGCTCAATTATATCCACTCCCCGCTGCTCATGCCCTCTGTAGTGCTCAGCCGAGCTGCAGTGGAAGTTCCTCTCATCTTCGAAAGATGTTGAGATAATTATTTTTTCTTAATAGCAAACTTGAGTTCCAGTTGCACTGCTATTTTTTTTTGCTGAGAATTGGCATGTTGATTCGTCAGCTGCTGTAAAATGTCTCCCGCAATCGCTCCGTCCTGTCCACCATCCCCCCCCCCCCCCCCCCCCCCCCCCCCCCCCCAAAAAAGAACCCCGTCCATCACTCTACCGAATCTGATGTTGGCTTAACGTTCCTGAGACATTTGTATTGACAGTTCGTCTTGAGATTTGGAGAGACGAGTCAATACCATGTCAGTCAAGTGTGGGTGTGAATGCGTGAGCCTCCGGGGGCCGGGGTGGGGGGGGTTGTTACGTACACACATCTACTCGCACTGCATACTAGATCACTGGATATAGCATGTTGCAGATGATAAGAAAAAATAACTTCTCTAGGGGTTAGAACCTCTTTGGCTTATTATGGTTTGAATTTTCAGTTCTTTCAGGAATCACATTTACACCTCTGCAAGTTCTTGTGCTCCACATGGTGGCCATGAATGATAGCTAATCAAAGACGGATATTCACAATGAAAAAAACATAAATATGCAGTTTTGTATGAGATTTACAGAAGGAGAGCAGCTGGGAGAGAACTGAAGCTTGAGTCGTCCGCTTAAACAGAAATTCTACGTGAACCTTGACTGGAGTTAATAAAAAAATATAAAAAATACAAGAGAAGAGATTTTTGTATGTAACCGCACGGAGACAAGGGCGTAGGAGAGAATAGGCGATGGGTCACGGAACACGGAACAGTCTACCAGAGCTGAAAAAAATGAATAGATAAAATAATCTTGCAGGTCTGATGTCAGACAGCCTGTTACTTTTTTTCCTCATCCTGTATACGGCCTCTGATGTGGAGTTGCCTTTTGAGGGGGGGCAGGGCATGTGATCTGTGCACATAATGCTGCGCAACAAATCAGCAACTGTTTTTTCAATTATCATTTATGTCATTTGGGAGGGCAGGGTTCTGGCAAAACATGAACATAACATCATTATTTCACATATTAATATCAGAGGCCAGCTGATGAATCAGCTCTACCAGTTTAAATCAGCAGACATTGTAAAATGTGGTCTCATGGAAATCTCAAAATACTGCACATATCTTATTTTGTCTTTTAATTATTAAATAAACAAAAAATTAAGGAATTCTCTGCAGCTCAAAGCCCCAGAAGAATATATTTTCAGATAATTGTGTGCACAACAGGAAAAAAAGAAAAAGAAAATCAGATATCATAACTGTATTCCAACCCGCAAATATCCACAAAAGTATTATTCTGGCTGCAACCACTTCATACGTTGATATGTGAAATTACTAGAATCATACCTAAATGGATTATGTACAATTACATCACATAATATGAATCTAAATGGTAATACAGAATTATCCTATTTCTGAATTAATATCTATCACCGCCAATGCTGTACAGTGGAGTCAGCCGGTTGCTATGAGACTTCTAACCACCTGTGGAGACCTGCACAGGAGCATTGCCCAGTGTAAATGAAAAACCCAAAAAAATCACCGGCTTTGCAAACTGCCCCGTCATTTTTTTCCCCTCATCAAAATGCAAGTCCCGTACAATTCTGTGTTAGTCATGAAAAATCAAAGTGAAATGAGCAAGATGCTTACATCTCGCACAAGCGCAATTAATCTCAGATTAAACTCACATTTTCATAGTGTGAGTTTGAATGTAACCAGATTATTCTGCTTCACCGAAATGATTTTGACTGTGTCAGCCCTGATGGTTTCAACTTCATTGTAGTCTAATATAAACTAACGTCGGTGGGGTTCATTATCATCCGGAAATGTTCCTGCTTTTGTATGCACGTCTGACTCGGGGGAAATCTCCTGCGGCGTTCCTCACATGTTAAAGGGATAGTTGAGTGATTTTGAAGTGGGGTTGTATGAGTTACTTATGCACAGTTAAATGTCACCTTATGGAGATGGTGATCAGCGATGTCTCTTAACAGATTTTGGAGGAGAAGTGGAAGTAGGGTAAGTCTGAGTCCCACTGTTGCCGAGGGGACCACTGACAAACGTCTTTTCCGCCACATTCATAAATGCTTACCAAAAAAAATCCATTCAATTGTACGCTGAAGGGCTTATTTTTTCACTGCTTCAGTTTTCCGCCAGACAGCCGTTTAAGTTTGCACCTTTTTTCAAGCGTACTTCGGCCACGTATCACTGCGCCAACTCGCCGCAGTAGCTTTGAGTGGAAAAGCCGATTTGCGGACTGATACTCTGCTGGCGGGAGTTGGCGCACTTTTCCTCCAAACTCCGTTGAATGACATCGCTGATCACCATTTCCGTAAGTTAACACATAAACTATGCATAAGTAACTCATACAACCCCACTTCAAAATCACTGTGCTATCCATTGAACGGCAAACTCCGGAAAGTGTCCGTGACCAGGTTTTTTCCAGACATTTTCCAGTGTTCGCGTATGAATACAGCTTCATTGACGGACTGCTTGTCACCTCTAAAGAGGCCGTCAAACAGGGACGTTTTAATAGTTCACCCAGGAGCGTTTGCTCACACGGCAACCTGTAGTGTAGTGCCACTACCATGTAGTGGAAAAGGAGTCAGAAGAGTTAGCGAGTGTGTCGGAGTAGAATTTTCGCAAACTACCTTTTCGAAGATTCTCCGACCGCGGACTACCGCCGCTGTGAACCGAGTTGTTTTTCGTCAAGGTGTGCTCACGCACGTCTGCGGTGATCTGAGACACTCTGGGGCCGGGAAATTAATTGCGAACGACTGCGTCTGTAATTGAAGCATGGCGCTCGCTCGCTCGCGCTGCTGCCCCTTTCCCAGTGGCGACAAATAATTGTCAAAGAGAAACTATGCCATTAATGAGTGGAGTGGAGGGGGGGGGGGGGGGGGGGGGGGGGGGGGGGGGGGGGGGGGGGGTTTGGGGCAAAAAGGAAAATGAGACGGGAGATGCGGTAATGATGAATCTTGATGTGTTCCTGAGAGCCAGGAAGCAGAGATCTCTCTCTCTCTCTCTCTCTCTCTCTCTCCCTCTGGTTCAGAAACGTTGCCAGAGCTGAACTGTAATGGCCTCCTGTTCGCCTGTCGCAGGGGGAGAGAGAGGAAGTTGAATGAGCGGAATTAGATTGCATTTCCCATCCCCTTCATTGTTATTTTTGGTCAAATAACACATTGCTCTTCCACTCACAAGCAGGAGCAAGAAAGCAGTTGGTGTGTAATCAATCCTTTTGGAGAGGGGAGGGGGGAGGTGTGTGTGGGGGGGGGGGGATCTGCTCGTTCTGCGCCTGCCGCTGTGCACAAAATGGAATAAATGTGACATTAGGGACGCGGGTATCATTACCTTGATGAATTACGGAAGGTATAACGATTATGGAAATTGTCATCGACTGATCATTCGTCTCAATTTATTGCAGCTCAGTGCCACTGTGGCCCCGGCCGACTGAAATGTTATCATGTCAATAGTTCTACGGGGCCGTTATCAATGCTCGCCCCGGCTCTCACAATGGCCGGGCACTGTCGGTCTGTTGTACGCCATCCATCGCCCATCCGGAGCCGGAGCGCCTACCCCCCATTGATAGCCGGTGAGGTGAAAGGGGAAACTAATTGAAAAATTGACTGGTCACAGTTGTGTGTGTGTGTGTGTGTGGGGGGGGGGGGTCATAGACTGGGAGTTGAGACGTAAAGCTGTCGATGAAGGGGGTTTGTGTTTGTGAGGAGGCGCTCAATCCTGAAACATCTCTCTCGGTCTCTCTCTCTCAATCTAACTGCTGTCAATCCAGAATTAAATCAGCCCTAATGTCTCACAGAGGAAATGCACTCATGTCTAAAAATAGTTTTGAAGTGGTGAAACAAAAACAAGGCACAAAAACAGCAAAACAGCATATATTTATTGATTATTTTTTTTATTTTTACAACACCATTTCTGATTAATTCTCCCTGTTCGGCAGTTAACAACCACGAACCATTGTACCTACAGCGTTTGTAGGAAAGAAAAAAAATCAATCGCCAAATTTACAATGTCAATACTAAATTACAAATTACGCGCATAACATTAACAACGTTATTATGGTAATTATATCTTCGGAGACAGAGCGCTCGTAATATAGCAGCATGCAGCAATACACTGAAGTGTGTCCCAAAGAGATCCCTGGAAAGATATTGCTCTGTGCTCGCCGTCAACAATATCACGCCACCTCGGGGAGCTTGTTAATGCGCTGCGTGTTTGCGGGGATTATCATAACGCACCTACAATATAAAAAAAAGAGAGAGAGAGAGAGAGAGTGACATTTAGGCCCCTTTTACTCACGTGACACGTTGTATTCCCCTTGTTCAGAATACATATGAATATGATTAAACCCTTGACATTCATAATTTGCAGTGCAGTGGTGAAATTGGTAAGCCTCCGAGACAATAAATCACAGTTATGTCAACTGTGCTCATTAGACTTCAATTTATGAAAATTGTGCAGGATATGAAGATTTGCAAAGGTCCAGACTCAATGAAAGCCTGTGATAGAGCCCCTCTGGAGGGTTTTCTAATCGCTGCAGCAGGAATATGGCCCCGTAATGGAGGACATATCTCTTCATTAGCCCTGTGCCGGAGTACAGTAGCGTTCACTCAGCCTTTGATAAACGCGGTGCTGTTTTCTTACCCTGGCACTTTTAGCACACAAAAGTTGCCTACGTTTAACCAAGTCCTCTCTGAGTGGATGTTATTGCTTATTGCTCTAAGTGCAATAACCAGCTAGGGAGCGCATAATGGTGTACTTAGCTAACATTAGATCAGAATCGCTTCCACTGGCACGGCTCAAGGAATTTGGCAGTGCAGCTGCCGTTTTAGGTAAAGCATGGGTTTTATTGCACGGTGGTCTTCTGTCGGCTTAAACTTTAATTTGTATTGTCTGAATCCCGCCTTTGTTCCTCCCGCACAATGGCAGCCCGGGGATTTTTTGCGCCGTGCACGATTCCAGGTACTGAAATATTTGAATCCAGCACCGATGAAGGGATTTGATGGATGTTGGAATGCACAGCAGAGAGCGGACAGCCACGTTAAGGCGGCACGGCCACGTACCACGGACACAGAGGCTGGGAAAAAAGCTGTGGTGTGGTCATACGTCAAAGCAGCGAAATTGCAGGTCGCCGCTCACCGGCGTTGTCTTACTACCAACACATTTGTTCTGCAGGCTAATCTCCCATAGTCGCATCTCGGGCTCATTTAGGAGCTGGACGGAAAGTATTAGGGCAGAGGGAGTTTTCGGAAAAGAAAGAGGATGAACTTGTTCTTTTTTGTCCGACCTTTATTCTGCATCTTTTTTTTAAAAAGAATAAAAAAAACAGGATGCGTCAGAAAATGTGAATGCATTCCATACAGTGACAGCTCTTTGTTCAAAGAGTGGCTGCAATATTTGGTGAACAGGTAAAGTAAAAACATGGCCACCAATTGGGCTGCTGTATGGAGACGTATCCAGAAATGTGGGAATATGTGTAAACAGATCCATCCACATATTCAGGTTTAATGCTTTGTGCCCTTCAATTTTTCAAGTCATTGCACTTAAGAAAATGTAGATGTTCTCAGGCATGAACTCCGGAACGCAATTTTTCCAGAGTTTGCCTGTACGGTATGACGAACAGATGGCGAACACACCGGGAGATTGTCCGACGCGTTCACAACAAGCACGATCATTTCTCGAACTTTCTGTGGCGATAATTCCGCTACACGAAAGCAGATTTTTTTCCAGCCGGGGGCTCACTTTGACATTTTTGCTCGGTGGGAAAGGTTCTTAACGTACAGCCCCTCCGGAAAAGTTCAGGGAAACGTGTCCGGCCACCCTGCCAATGCACCCCCATAACTTTATTGCCGTGTCTAACATGATTGTGACAGATTGCAGTTGTCCCACTAACAGAGCTGGCCCTCGCCTGTATGGGGCCCCTAATACTATTGTCGATGCTTGATCCTTCGCACGCCTTCTGTAAATTCGAACACACCCGTTATCAATTTAATTCGTTGTAGCTGTGTTGCTCACATTATACCAACGTCAGCTTCTAATCCTAAAAGTAGCCAACTCACAACGGTGGTCCAGTGTTCTCGCTACTTCCTCCACCTGAGGTGTTTCTTGTTGAACTCGACTCAAAGGAATCAAAGAGGTGCATCACACAAGTAGTCAACTTCAGGAAAACCGTTACTGCCGATGGAGTTCATAAAGAGGAGCAGCTCTGCCTGTTTATTCCTTCATTTTCACAAACCAGACGGTTCAGAACGTTTCATTCCAATCTATAATCTAATTTCATACTAGTTATAGAAAGAAGTTTATTTGATTGAAATGGGGGGAAAAGAAACACGCCGTCCCTGGTGTTTTGTTCTTCAATATCAGTGCTAAAAGAAATGACACTGTAATGGCGTTTCCAATATTCTATTCAGTTACGCAGCCTCTTCAACGTTTTTCCCCCAAATGCATAAATTAAGTCATTGGTTAAGTCTGAGAATTGACTTTGCAAGACAAAATAAACGATCTCATATCTTTGAGCACAAATTTCTTTCTAAGGAATTCACAAATGAGAAGAAAGAGGAAAAACAACTGCACGAAAAATGTACTGCCAGTTTTCAAAAGGCTGTAATCCAAAGTGTAATTCCTCATTTGAGTGCGGCTCCTTGCAATAGGTCGCGACTGAGGAGGGACACGTTCAAACCTTATTGCCTATTCCGGCACTGAATTGGACTAAAGTATCGGTCTTTAGTCTCCAAATCGACTTGAACTCGGCCGAGATGGGCTTGACACAGCCGCGGGTACAATTCAACAGTGGGAGAGTGGAAGTGTACCGAGCACACAGTGCACACGAGGACACGCAGGAGCTCACCTGCAGTGCAGGAATAGGCAGCGCACAGTTTCCACTAAGACGGCAGACTGCACCGACTTTTCCTTTTTTCTTTTTTTTTGCCTCAGTGTTCCTGCGGTTGTCTAGGAAGTGGAGAAGTACTGTACATGCAGTGGAGTGCAGTGGAGTAACAGTCTCATGTACACTAACACTGGTTGTAGTGTTAGTGTGTTCACATTTTTTTAGGCTGATGCTGATTTCAATATGAGATTTGCATTGATATTGATATGTAATTTCAATATAAATCTAACGATGGAGTATCAATAATAGTTTTTCTTTTCACAAATAACACACAACTTTTTTTTTCACTTTCCACAAAAAGTGAAATTTGTGTTTTATGTTCTGAAAATCGACTGCTCTGTGGTGGACACAGGGGCGTCGCTACGTCACCTGGGGCCCAGAGCTGACCGCCCCTCCACCCCCACCCCCCCACCCCCAAGAACGGCTGATTACAATTATTCCACAGCTACCAATATTTGGCATGAACCCCCTTGAATTATATATATACCATCAGAAACCCACTAACCCCATGCCACAAGCTTTCTACCAAAAAGATTAGAACATTTTAGAGGTTTGGTTGAAGACTAGAATGTCTAAATGCGTTGGTATCATGTGTCTGGGATGGTGGTGGGGGTTTGGAATTAAACTTTACTCCTTATCAATATTTTTTACGTTTATGCAGTCGTACTCTTTGGTGATAAAATATTTGTTCAAAGATTGGGATGGGGAGGTTTGGTGGTTGGGGCCCCCTGCGTCCCTTGAAACACTGCTGGGTTGACAAATATTGATACTAATGTATCTGCAATGAGCTGCTATCTAATATTGATTTATTAGTCTATCGCTCTGCTTTGTACACACATCATCATTTCATCTATCTAGCCGGAAAACGTTCCAGAAGATTCACGGCAAGCGAGGGGGTGCTCCACGCAGGCAGGCGCCACCGCTCGCCGGGAGGTTCCCAAAATTGAGAAGGAATGTCGTGAACTCTTGACAATCTCCTTCTGCATTCGTCATGTGTGAACGGCAAAGTGTCCAGACGCAATTTTTTTGTCTGAAAAACAGCTTGAGCATTGTAACGTGGGGGGGGGGGGGGGGGGGGGGGGGGGGGGGGGGGGGGGGGGGCACGGTGGCAGTGCAGCAAGAAGGTTCTGGGTGTGAACCTGTCAGTCAGCTGCGGCCCCTTCTCTGTCGAGTCAGCAGGTTCTCCCCGTCCCCTGCTTGGGTTTCCTCCACGTCCTCCAGCTCCCCCGTGCCCCACATTCCAAAGACATGCAGATCAATTTGGCGCCCCTACATTGCTCGCAGGCGTGAATGCGAATGCGGTTGTTTGTCTCTATATGTGTCGGCTCGGTGATAGATTGGTGACCCGTCCGGGGCCACGGCTCCGGCTCCCCCCACGACAACCCTCCGAGGATGAGAGGCACAGCTAACGGATAGCGTCGAGCAATGTAACGTACAGCTGGCACAATAAAGCCGAATAAAATAATAATAATCAAGCCTATGCCCCCCCCCCCCCACATCTGTAATTTATTGCTATTGAAATTACTTTACCGCAGTTACCCAAGCTAACCTTTGGAGGAGTGTGCTGTAAAAATTAAAAGATTATTTTAATTCATTGATCACATTTTTTAATTTTTTTTTAAATATATTCCAAAACTGAATTAGGTTTCCTTCACACACACACACACACACACACACAGCTCCCAGTAGTGTCCCTCACATCATTCGCTCAAATATAAAAACTTAAAAAAGTGAATATATATGAAGCCGACTGCTGCTTGATGAGGAAAATCTGTGTGTTAGCATCAAGTCTTCACCATAACTCCAACATTATATGATATATCACCCTATTAGAATAGAAACAAAACTCTGCCTATATGCTCTCTGTCATATTCATTATACCCAGTGAGTGGGCGTCTTCGTCTCTGGTCACTGGCCTCTTTAGTCAACCGGTTTAGCTTTTTTCAAATGAACTGATTATAGTTCACAAGGTCCCCCGCCACTGGCTTTGATTTGACACAGATCCGTTCCCTTTGAGGTCGTCCATCCATGTGGGGAATAAAAGAAAAACTCAAGTGACACTGAGAAAAGTTATTTCATTTTGTCCGTCCCCCCTTTTTTAAGGCACATATTGAAAAAATTCTAAAACTCCACTCCTTTGCCAGCTTGAAGTCTAAAGAGTTGTGGGTTTTTCTTTCACTGACCGAAAAATTCAAAAAGTAATAATTTTTTTTTCCGCTAGATAAATTGAAAAAGCAGAAATGTACTTGTGGACTTTTACCTTACCTTCAGTCAGAAGTTGTGATCGAGTGCAAAAAGATCTTATCATTGGAGTCGACGTGATCGAATATCACATCGAGTAATTCCAAATCATAAAAATGGATGACCCCTCACTAACCCGGACACTGTTGTGTAGCTGTTTGGTTTCTCAAATTGCGTCAGAGGGAGACCAAGGCCCTCCCATCTCGTGTCATCGTGTCCTCTGAGGTCCGAAAGCTTGGCAGCGAGGCAACCGACCGTCTCCGTCCTCCTTTGCCGTATATCTGTGGAAGACTTCAGTCGTCTCAGGAAATTTGAGACGCATTTGCAAATGCTTTTTTAAAACGCTGATAACTTGTGTGTGTGTGTGTGTGTGCATTAGATGTCCACTTCTTTTCTTTCCTTATAGTCTTGTCTTCAGGTGTAAAGGAGAGAGAGGGAAGAAGAAAGAAAGGTGCTTCCCTAAAATCCTCACGGCATAACCAGGGGTGAAAGCCGTTTTGTCCCTTTGGAATGGATTCATTTCCACATGAAAAGAGGAGTTCTGCCCAATCCCTTTATGCGCGTCCATTGAGTCGGCGCCACACAATGCTCGCCGGACGGAAAAGGCAATAGCCTCTACAGTGTGCATATAATGCACGGCACATATACGGAGTGCACGTCTTTTGTTGCTCTCGCTCTTTAGCAGACGTCGGACAAGACGAGGCGCAGCGTTTGAACACACCGGGCCCCGCTGTCTGACCCCTTGGGGAACAAATTCCTGCATACATAGGAGGAGCAAGGGGGTGTATGCATAATTTGTCTTATAGTGTCCGCAGGTCTCACTGTCCCCGCGGTGTGGGCCATCTGTTTTTCTCCGCTGATATGCCGTACATGTGTAAAACACAAGGAGCGGAGGAGAGATACGGGCTTTTATGCTTTAATGTATGCTATGCTATGCTCCAGGGCTTCAGTGGTGAAGTTTCTGGTTCACGCTTTGTGTATTCCGGCCGTGCTCCCCGCGAGAGCGGCACATAATGGGGGGGTTTGTCGCGTTCCCCCTGCGTTTTATTTTTTAAGTGACAATTCCCGACTTCATCTACGAATCAAGCGTTGGCGTGTTCACGCTGATAAAACCATATCCTGTGGAAAAAAATCCATCATCAATCTAAAATTTGTCTGTGGGCCGTTTGTTTGATATGAAGCTCTCCTCTGGTTGTTGTTGTTGTTGTTGTTGTTGTTGTTGTTGTGGAGTCCTCGCATCTCCGTCTCCTCAAAGTTACAGTTTGAAATCCCTCCAATGCTCGTTTCATCACGTAGAAACTGGGTTGTTTGCTGCACGCACCCTCGCCGTCACACTGTGACGCGACACAGCCTCTGAATTTGGATGTTCTGAGGCGACCGCGCCTCCAACAGAGGGCCCAGTTGACGCCGCGGACGAGAGCTCAGCGCGTCCGGGAGGAGAAACCCCCCCCCCCCCCCCCCCCCCCCCCCCCCCAAAAAAAAGCCCCGCCGAAGGTCTGGCAACAAAAATGAAATAGTATAGAAGACGGAGACTGGAGTGTTGTAGTGACATTTTTTTCCCCCTGTTTTTTTGTGGGGGGGAAAAAAGAATGAGCCATTTTCTTTGGAGACAGCTAATCAGTCATTAACCCCCCCCCCCCCGGTGTAGCAAACTTAAAAGGACCTTCATGTTCGAATATGTTGCTTAGTAACTAACTTCCACGTACAGTCTCTGAAAGGCCTCCAAGAATATTACAGACAAGGGAAGGGAGCGGAAAAAGGAGTTTGACTTAAAGTAGAGGGAGGAAGGAGAGGGTGGAGGCAGGAGGAGCGTCGGCCCTTTACAAGAATCCATCTCCTTTTTCATGTCCTTTCTTTCTTTCCTCTCTTTTTTCTTTTCTTTCCCCCCGTTGCCCTTGACTGAACATTGAATGGCGGAGTTGGAGATAGATTGTTGGGCAGTCGCCTTTCACGCAGATAATGCCATTTGATGGAGGCAAGCGTTTGATGTGCTCCGGGTGTAATAGAAGAATCAAACGTCGAAGGCCGAGGCTGAATTCTTTCCTCTTTTTTTTTTTTTTTCTTTCGCTCGGAGAGAAAGCTGTCCTCGGTGATAACTTCATCGCGCCGCATGCGGTCGGACGTGGGGCAAATTCAGGAGAGGGATTTAAAAAAAAAATCTGCCCAGTCAGAGCTGCGCTAGTTGGCCCCCCTATTGAGCCACGGGGGCCTGCAGACCATAGCTTGGAGGTCTGTGATCTACCACTGGCATTGTTAAGTCTTCCTCTCCTCAGAACCGACGGACGACTCGGGCCCCTCGGAAAAAAAATGCCTTTCTAGTGGGATTAGTGGGCTGTTGCGTTTGTAATTAATGAAACTCCCGCTTTCCCGCGCTCCATCCTCTAAATGCTATCATTTGAAGCCCATCAGATAGGGCTCTCGTGTGTTGTCTTCAATCACAAAGCTAATTCAAAGTGAACGTGGTTTTGATTTAAGACCAGGGTGGTGGTGGTGGTGGTGGTGGTGGAGAAAGAAGACGAAGAAGAAGAAGAAGAAGAAGACGAAGAAGAAGAAAAAAAGGGGGCCCTCGAGGCAGAAATCGACTTATCTCCGCGACTGGAGCTCATCAAGATGAAGTTTCCACACTCAAAGAAATCCGTTGCGTCAACTGGAGGCCTTCGAAACACTTCACAGCCCGGGCGGCAGAGACACACATAAGGGACGGAATCTTCGAATAGAAACGTGCATTACACTAAACACCCAGGAGCTGATAGAACTTAAAATGGCAGCAGCACGACCCCGCCGCCGCCGCCGCCGCCACCGCCGCTGCAGATGATCAATTCATCCGCAGATGGTGGATGGAGCGAGACAATGTGAATCAAGCTTTCATTCAGCAGCCTCTCTGCGAGGCACGCGGGCGCCCATACAGGCCCCCTTGTTTGTCGAACAGCTTCATTAAGAGCTCGAGTAACCCTTGGCCGCCACGCGGTGCTCTTCTGTGAGAAATAACACGTTTCGTTCAGACTTGAAGCAGAAGGTGAGAAAAGTGAGAGATTCACAGAGTTGGGCCAATTATGTGGCAAGACCGTGAGTAATAATCTTCCAACAAACAGCTTCTGGATACAGAAGAGGCGACTGGAGGAGCAAGGCAGAGAGAGAGAGAGAGAGAGAGAGAGAGAGAGGATGCTGTGGTTCACACACTCCACCCATGTTTCATTTTCTGAATTTTGAGTTGATTTACTCGGCGGCACCAAACGCACGAAGTTAGATAACGTCCCGTGTATTATTTTTTTTTTATTTATCTCTTTTTATTTCCCCCCTTTTTTTTTTTTACTGTCTCACACTGCGCGTCATTTGGCGCACACGTGCCGCCGGAGGTCACAGTTGACCCCCGCGCTGTTATTCACGACCCCTGCGCGCCGCCAACACCGCCGGCGCTGATAGGCAGAGCAGAGGCGACGCCGAGGAGAGGGAGGGAGGGAGAGAAGGAGGGAGGGAGAGAGAGAGAGAGGGAGGGAGAGAGAGAGAGAGGGAGGGAAGGAAGGAAGCGGCGGGATGCGCAGTTTATCAGCTGACAAGTGCAGAGCTGGACAAAAGAGCAGCTGAGCGGCTGGTGAGCCTCCGCGTCCTCCTCTCGTGTCTTTCCGCAAAAAAAAAAAACTAAAACTAGAAAAGAATTAAATAAGACACTGCAACCAACCATCACCCTGCTGCTGCTGCTGCCGCCGCCTCCGGAAACACAGGGCTGCGTTGCCTTTCTGAAAGGAGACAGCTGTAGCCTATTGTTGGAAGTATTTGGCTGCGCAGAGCCACGGGGAGGAGGAGGAGGAGGAACACACACACACACTCACACTCTCACACACACACACACGCCGGGAAGATTTTTTTTCCCCTGGTGCGGAGGAGACCACGTTTCGTCTCGCACGGAGCTGGGAGCGTGCAGCTGCAGCGGTTCCCCCTGCAGCCTCCTCGACGCGGCGCGCCGCTGCTCGGAACCGGCTGCGGGCAGCGTGCGCAGAAAAAAAACCAACCCCAAAGTCGCGCAACTGGGTCGAGTTGCGCAAAAAAAAAGACGCGCGGCGACGCACTGTCTCCTTCCCTCTCTGCCCCGCCGCCTCTTCTTCTCCCTGAGAGTTTGGACTTAAAAAAAAAAAAAAAAACCCCAACAACAACAGAAGAAAAACCCGCACCACCGCTGGAAGTTTACGTGCAGCTCGTTGCGTCAAGACGGAGTCGCCGGGAGCTTCAGCCGCAGGTCAGTGCAACGCTGTTGGTCTTCCATCGTCCGCGCTCGGCTCCGAGCTGGTGTCAGTCCGCCGCCGCGCGTAATTTAAATAAAGCGCAGCGTCGGTGGTCCTCGTTCCATGTCGGCTGTCTAATTTGGTCTGTGCGCAATATGTGCCCCGAGGAGACGCGCACGGCGCCGGGGCTGCGACTCTCTCCCCCTCGTC
The DNA here is from genome assembly GCF_022379125.1 of Scophthalmus maximus. Lineage (NCBI taxonomy): Eukaryota > Metazoa > Chordata > Actinopteri > Pleuronectiformes > Scophthalmidae > Scophthalmus > Scophthalmus maximus. Next base: position 20,510,445 of record NC_061523.1, on the reverse strand, counting down.
AGTGTCCAAAATGAATTAGATTCATCTACCCTGTGGATTGTTTTTTCTTTTAGATTGTATTTGAATTGCCCCCTTTAATGAGCACATCCAAGTGTTGGAACAGGACGCGTCCGTGTCTGCACATGGCTCCGTGTTCAACATCTTGCCAAACGTGAAAGTGTCATTTGTCCCAACTTTTACGCGTCGCTGAGAATTTGCTGGTCTCGGCTCTTTTTCTATTTTTTTTAAATGTCACGTCAAGAAAAAAACCCAACAACAATCCTTGGTTGTTGTTGCCGCTCTCTGTGAATCATCAATCTCACATTTTATAAAATTAGTGAACACGATCGTCCTCTCTATCTCCCCATCAGTCACCTCTCACCTCATAGTGTCCTCCTCCAGACCTCTGACCAGGAGCTGACACCCTGAGATGGATTTGCTCCATGAGGGGAAACGGAAAAAATAAAGGAGGAGGGGATTTATCTCCACATGAAAAGCCATGTAAAAGCTTCAAAAAGCCTTGTGTGTGTGAGAATCACCTCTGGCAGCTCAATCCACTGATAACTCAAGTGCAGGTGACGAGCGAACACACACACACACACACACACACACTTGCTGTGTGTGCGCCACATCTGGTGTCAGCCTCAGGTGCAGGAGGTTGGAGGAACTTCATCGGAGCCTCTGAATGGATTTGAAGGAGGGCTCTGTAGGAGGGTTGTGTTTGTCACGGGGGGGCGGGGGGTTCGAACCCTCCAGGGTCTGACAGTGTGTCCGCAGGAGCCTCAACTTTTAGGGGTCGTATCTTCTGCATTGTAGGACAAAATGGTGCCTGGCAATTCGTGGCTGTATATATGCAATGTGTAATTTGTGATTTGACTATTTTTTATCCCTTTGTTGTAGAATAAATTGAGGTGCTCTAGGTAGTGCTGTTAATCCCCCCCCCCCCCCCCCCCCCTCCCCCCACACACACACACTTTTATTCCGTCTCAGCTATAAACACCGCTGACTTGTCTCAGAGAGCTTTGGCGTGAGCCAGAGAGAGAAGAGAAACAATTTGATTCCGCCGTGGCACGGATCAGGCTAAACGTAATCTGCACGACACTTGCATCCGAGTTCCGACGATAGCGCGCGAGGACAAGATATATGTATCCAGCTGCAGTGATTTATGGCTGTTGTCCTGCTCGCCGTTGAGGAACTGCGGCGGTTGAGGCCATTTTCTGTTTCCTACACACGCTCTTCCCTCTTGACAGGGACCGGAATAGTAAAGCAAAGAAAGATGTTCAGGCAGATCTGCACACACACACACACACACACACACACACACACACACACACACACACACACACACACACACACACACACACACACACACACACATCCACCTCCTCCCTCCTAGTCATAACGTGTACTTCTATAATCGTAGTGTTTTTGAGATTTGCTGGGTGTGAAGTGGCAACTGTGTATTGTGAAAAGTCTCTTTTTTCAACTGATCGATATTTTCTCATCTCAATCTTGAGCCTTTGGCTGTGTCCTGGGCCACATAAGAAGGACAAAAGCAACAACAACAACAACAACAACAACAAGAAAAAAACCTCCACGAACACACAAAGGGCGCCACAGGACCCTCCGTCTTCCTTGTGCCAAGCCTTAAAAGCATTACAGTGACACTTATTGGGTGATGTTGAACATGTGGTTTTTCCCTAATAGGACACTGGAACAAGAGTGCAGTTTGCGTTATCTATTTTTTTCTTCCCTTCTTCCCAAGGCATTGATGACGATTCGAATTGACTGTCCCCCGAATGAGACCTCACAAATCTGTGACCGAATTCTGATAAAGCAAGTGTGTGTGTGTGTGTGTGTGTGTGTGTGTGTGTGTGTGTGTGTGTTTGCGCTCTCTGCAGAACACACACACACACACACACACACACACACACACACACACACACACACACACATGGATTAAGACGGGGCCCTGCGTGGGGATTGCTAAGCTGTCGACACATTGGGCTCAGCTCGAAAAAAAATAAGTAAAATAAAATGAATAAACCTCAGATTTCGTCTGGCCCCAATGAAGCACCGAGACATCTAGGCCTTCTGCTGCGACCCCCCCCCCCCCCCCTTATTGTTACTTTAGCCCCCGATGCCCCAGCGCCAGACTCCGCTGCCCCTTTAATCTGGCTAATCAAAGCAATTGACTGCGATTTCTGATGCAGCCGGGAGCGTGAAATTCTCGAGGCGATTTCTTTTTCCTTCACCACGCCTGTGGCTCGAAAATCATCTAATTAATTCAGAAATATTAGCAGAACTGTGTACACAACACTGCCACTCCTTGTTCCTCTCCTTAAGTAATTTCCCCTTTCATTATTCCTGTGGAGAGTTTAATATTCTGTGTGATGAGAACTGCCTCCTTTAGGGATAATGTCGGCTTGAATGCCGGCCCTAAACACTTTTATAGATTGCTGAGGGACGATCAAAAGAGGACCCCCCCCCCCTCGTCAGAATTGCTCCTCCAAGATCCCGCAGATACGGAGAGTCGATTGCGCGGACCACGTGCCAATAATATCTCACCTTATTACTTGTGGATGCCGACAGCCGGAAGACGAAGACCTTATGAATTATAACAATTGATACGGCAAACAGCATGGCCGGGGTCGCCTGTTTCAACACAGCAGAGCAAACACGCGAAGGTTAATTCAGCCTGACAAACTACCCACAGTTCCCACGAGCTCGACGGATCGGTGCCGTGTCATATTTACTTTACATAATTACTGCCCTCTAATCTGTTACTATTAACACACAAGTCTGCCCGGCCATTGTCTGCCACGCTCTCGTTCACCTGTTCTCTCTCTGTCTCTGTCTCTCTCACTGCATATTTTTCTTCTCTCCACTCCCCTCCCACGAGAGTAGAGCCAGACATCATGATAAGTAGTTGCCCGCGAAAGTAAAGCATGCCGTGATGTGTTTAGGGCCCCCATTAGAAATGTAAAGAGAGCCAGCATGGTGAAACCTCCATCAGTGCGGCAGACTTGCATATTGGATTTTGAATGACCTTAGGTCAGAGGATTATTTGGGTTTGGTGCAGCATTGTGATGCTTACAGCAAAGTTTAACCCCATGGGCAAAAAAAACCCCCAAAAGGATTTCTTTTTTATTCCCCTCCTGCGAGTTGCCAATTATTGCTGAAAGTCACCCTAGGATTTTTTTTTTTGGGGGGGGGAGATTGCATGATCTTGAAATGTGCTTAGTGTAGGAATATTTAGTGACAGGTCTTGATGCATTACCACTGAGGTCCTTAACTACATTGTATGCTGCATGAGAGAGAAGAAGGGAAAAACACCAAATAAGAAAATAAAAACACGGTATGGATGCAAGCACTTTTAGACTGTATTTGCTTAATGGTGTTTTTTGAAATTGCCTCGTGTAACAGATTGATGTTTCGTTGCCGTTCCCCCCAAGTTCATAAACATCTCTCTTCATGTTATAATATATGGACGCTTCAAAGAGTTTCGGTAACGGCCGGGAGTGTAAATGGAGTTTTACATTAGGGCTAAAAATGGATTCCCAGCGTATTTTTTTCCATCTCCAAAACATATCTACTCAGTATAATGGGATACCTGTCATTGCATTTTGATTGTGAGGGGAGAGAGAGGCGTTCTCAAGGGAACGAGCTTTTGTGCCTGCTTCGGGGCTATCGCGGACTCGCTGCGTGACCCGATGTGCTGTGCACGCCGCACCAACCGACTCCTGCATGTCATTGCGAGCTAACTCGCAAAATGTGCTGGCGGATATGTACAGTACGTGCGTAGGAGTTCGAGGACAGAACAGCTGAGCCGGTAATTGTTTATGATTAAGTGGAAGCCATTCTTTAGCCCTGTATGGGCTTGTTGAAATGATCCGGGCATCAGGCAGCTCTTTGGTTCTGCTTCAAATCTTTACTGCTGCTCCGGGTCCAGAGCAGGCCGGAGATGAAAGCCACCTGCGATTAGCCACGGGACGCCGTCCCGCTGGCTCTGGCTCTGGGAGCGGCGCCGCTCCACTCTGTTGTAACCCACAGATTAACATCTATGGCTCAGCGTGCGCCGGTGGACTTTCTGGGTCAAGGCCAAGTGGCGAGATTGGAGGAGTGGGCCTGACTTCACAACAGCGCAGCCCCTGCTCCGGGGGCTGAGTCCGGTCGGTGGGGGGAAGCCGAGCGCTGTGGTTCTGTCGTAGGGAGAGGCGAAATGGAAAGTGCATTGTGCTCTCGGCTCGGGAAAATTGCCCCCCGAGTGAATACCCTGCGCTGTGTCAACGTTCGGCCTTCGTGAAATACAAACATTTCATTCAATGTCGGGGGAAGCGTTACATATTTAAAGGACATTACGTGGCAAAACTCGCGATTGCCATTGCACATGCACAGATTGGCCTCACAAGGCATCATTGTATGTTGTCCACTTTACGTTGAAATATTGACGAGACGAGTACGGACATTTAGCTTTTTACCTGCGAAAAATCCTGAAGACGGATTTTTTCTTCCGCTCTCTTTCTGCATCTGCACAAAGGCAACATCAGCCCAGTAGGAGGTTTCCCAGAATAGCGTCAGCCTGCCAAGAGCCTCAGGTTCGGTCTTTTGTGGCCCTCGGACAGCCCAGTGGGAAGTTGGGCGTCAGCTATGCTCGTCGACGCGGCTCCTTGACGGCCTCAATAATTCAGTCGATGCGACCTCTGCGACGCAGAGAGACGCACGTCTGGCGGGTGACGGCGGCGGGCACAAGGCGGAGAGGCTGGTTTTTTTTTTTCCCGCTCGCCAAAAGCCGGTCAGCGGCTCCCCCTCTGTCTTGTTTATTTTCAGCAGGGGCAGGGGAGGAAAAAAAACATTGAATATCAGACCGTTGAGGAGTGTAAAACCGGCGCCTCGGAGTCAGTGTGATGGCATACAGGTCAGCGATCTGCTGTGCATTCTGGAGTTGGTCTCGGCCAGTTCGCTACAGGGCAGACCCTCCACGTTTCACCCCTGGAAGTAGAGGAAGGAACCCTGTGCGATGTTGGTGAATTTTCAGATTGATGTTTCTTTAATAAGGCTTGCAGTCTCTCAGTATTCGGATGGTGTGCCACCGTGACCTACATACTCTCTTAAAACGCTGACAACTGGAGAAAAGGAAGAAGAAGAAGTACATTGTGCGGTTCATGTGGCGCCGTGTGCCTTAAGATAAAACACACGCATTCGATTATTCTCTGTTAAGTGCAAATCCCCCCCCCCCCCCAGAATATCCAAGTATTTTGATTCTTTTTTGCAAAAGTTACGTGGATGTACAACTGCAAGAACAGGTCAAAGTCTCTGTCTGGCCAGATTTTTCACATTGGCACAGCAGCACAGGAGAATCGTATTCCAACCCCATGTGACATGCAAACAAAATAAGGTATGGCTGGTTTGTCACGCAGCTATGTGAGATGCATGTAAATGGCAATCCAATGTCAGCACTTTAGATGTTCCTCCGCATTAGGATTTATCTATTTTTTTTATCTGGCAGCCAGGTTTGTATGCTCGCAGCATTTCAAATGTAGTTGGGGTAATGACTCTCAGCCACTCTCTCGGTGCTCTGCTGATGGGGCTATAGAAGTGCGACAATAACGCCTCCAGATGTCTAGATTAGACCGCCAGGCGAGGCGGGTGTTTGATTGAGAATTGTTGTTTTTATATTTCAAAAAAAATCATATATATTTTAACATAAATAAATGCAATATCTGTCAACAGCCCTCCCCTTTCTTTTCCAGGGTCACCGGAGGTCTCGCAAGCCATTTTCCTCTTTGTTTACCCGATATGTTGTGGACAGATATGATGTGAATTTCATCCCTTCAATCACCATCCTCCGTGGCGGTGGCGCGACTGCTCTGTCGCTTCATTACAATGCAGCCGCCGCCTCTCCTCCAATTTAATTTATTTCCGTAACAATGGGCCCATCATGGATTTCGGCTTCAAATTACCACAGGGTCCGCGGAGTTGATTTTATTTATTTATTTTTTGCACTCCGTGGCGTCGAGTCATTACGAGTGAGCATTAGACGACTGCGCGGTTGACGCCGTCCTTGCAGGATTCTCAATTAAGTAAATGTACATGATCGTCCATACTTCCTTAGACCCCCCCCCCCCCCACCCACCCACCCCCAGTGTGAAATAACACCACGGTGACACCAATTTGTGAGAAAACTGCAAACTGTGTCCATTTGAATTAAGACGGCCTGGTGTAATTGGGTGTGTGATATGGAAGGGAGTACCTGTTCCGATAAGAGCTGGGTTCAACACCAGTAGCCTTGGATACAGTCAAAACGTCGGAGAGCGTGTTAGTGAATGCACTGAATAACCTGCCATTACCATTCGAGATGGAGGGAGATACTGCAGGAGACACACCATAGAATCCCGCTTATTTTATATTCCAGTTGTCCACACCTAACAATTACGTTTTTAGAAGGAGAAAGAGAAGGAAAAAAATGGATTTGGCTGTGCTTGCGTTCCCCCCCCCCCCCCCCCCCCCCCCCCCCCACTAAGGATTCAATGAATATATAACTCGTACTGTCACTGGTGAAGGGTTATTTGGGGGATTTGTAAACATCCCTGCTCAGTTTATTATATTGTATTCTGGCAGATGCCTTTTTTTTTTCATTATTTGATTCACACAGACAAAACAGCGTACAATAAAATTGGTCGGGATTAGACTTTGACCGCTGGGATTTACCAGTGACAGACACGAAAAGTTGAAAAACAAAAACACTGAGTTACAGCAAAGCTTTGTGGTGATTTTGCTTTTCCTACTCGCATTAGCGTTTGTTTGTCTTGAAAAATGTGCTGAAACTAGGGGACGGGGGGGGATAAAGGCTCCCGAGCTTAGCGCGTGTGGAATAATCTGAAGTGGCTGCATCAGAGATTTTCATCACTTTACTCCGCTTGTGAATATTCTGCATGATACACCGAGACAAGAGACTTAGCATGGTGCAGGATTTCATCATCTTTCCTGAGAGTCTCACTGAGGGTGGTAGGCTCATCCGTCACCCAGTACAAGCTGAGGATGTAGCTGCTGCTGAAATTAAATTTCTGCTAAAAATGCTGTCATGATTTTTTGTCATGACAGCCCCCCCCCCGGCCCCCTCTCTCTCACTTTCTCCCTCTATATCCGACACTCTCTTAAACGCTAAACGATTGCACATATTTTAAGGTTAAGAAATCTCAAATTTTGACTAATACCCCTCCCCAAAAAACATAACCACCTGTACATGACGGTGCATCTAACTCAATTACGCGACTAAGGAAACTTGGCAGCGAGTCGATCAGATCCCCCGAAAATAAAAACCTCACACGTGGAAAAGATCAGCCAATCTCGAACTGGTTACCTGACTCGGCTGTGCCCCCCCCCCCCCCCCCCCCCCCCCCCCCCCGATAAAGAACGAACACAATCTGGTTCAGATGGCATCCAGAAATTCACAGAGCTTGGGCAACGTGCTCCAGACAAATACTTCTGTGTCTCCAAAATCACTTGTGTCGAGGGGGGGGGGGGGGGGGGGAAGAAGAAACAGGCAGCATCTGATGGAACACTGCACTGGTTTTCCCCCTCCCTCCTTCTCCAAGCCGCCGGGAGGCACAAATAAAAAGAAGAACTGAAGAGGAACTGAAAGAGGAGAGGGAGAGGGAGAGCGAAAGAGAGAGAGAGAGAGGGAGAGAGAGGAGCGTCAAGGAGGAAAGGGGAGAGAGCGAGGGAGAGACTCAACAAGATGAATTATGCAAAGCTGTCAGAGGCGGCTATTGTTGGAGCTGCTGGCGGTGTTAAAGGGAGCCAGGCCCGATCTCCACACCGGCTCCATCAACCGCTCTCACCACTCCCCATGGCTGAGCGCCGTGTGATCTGTGCTCCGGCAAATGGCCAACAACGAGATGAGAAGAGGGGAGGGGGGGACCCGCCCGGCCACTTGGTGACAGGTGGATTGTCTTGGAGGGACACGCCAGCGACGACAAGCGCGCTCTTTATTACCGTTATTTACGGAGGTCACCGACAGGGAGATCTGAGCTGATGTGTACCGGCGAGCCCCCGCGGAAATATAATTACCGAACAAAGGCTTCAGGAGTTGCCATTTCAGCATTCTGGTCGTCGGCGGCGGCGGCTGTACTCCTGTTTTGCAAAATGCTTTGCCTGCTGAAGTCAGGAGCGCGCGCCAGCTGACTTTGAGTCGGTGTATTTGTATATGAAATGAGGTTTTTTTTTTGCAAAGAACTCTTCATCACTTCCAAGACGTCTTGGGAGTGCGACTTGTTTTGTCATCGTTGATAATTCATCGTTTAGTCAAAATGGCATTTTCCCAATCCCAATGTCCCGCAGCCCGGGGGTGAAAGTTCAAATGACTTTTGTCCAGAAAGGCTTGCTAGAGTAATCGCTTCAAAAAATAATATCACAATCTTATTAACACGATCTACTTTCTGCCCAATTATTAAATGTAATATTTTCATTGGAACCAGCCAATGGATTTTTTTTTGTACCATTTATATCAAATTATTCCATTGAAGACACTACTACATTGCATTTTAAGTGTGTATCGGTGTCTTAAATGCACAGTGTTGAATGGCACCGTGTCCTCAGCTGGATTAGAATGTGACCCCCCTCAGTCACCTGTAGTCTAACGGGTTTGTCAATGATAACTGATTATGTTTCGGGACCTTGTGTGATGCAGACAAGTGTGGTTGTGATGACCTGAGTTGGTTCTTTTTAAGTTGGTTGAATAGATTTAAAAAAAAATAATAATTTGAACTACCTTCAGAATGTCGCACTTTCGGATGTGGAGTCATTGTTTGGCACCAGCTCCTCATTCGTCAAGCAGCTGACGTTCGTTGAATTATTTTTCAAATTGTGTCCAGGCAAGAAGAGAAAGTATGATGGAGACACTGGGCATAGTTTGGCGAATCGGCACAGCCAGATTGTTGACGTCTTCAAGATCGATCACATTATTCAATCGTCAAGATTCCCCCTGCACCCACATGCAAAGGCAATCAGCTGCTTACTCTGACTAATGGTTTTGAACAGTTTGTTTATATCACGGTGATATTTAATGTGCTGGTTTGAAGTGGGCGGCACTCTGGAGGAAAAACGTCACGTGCATCCGTGCACCAATCAGGATTTATCAACATTCAAGAGGAATCTGCCAATCAAATCTAATAGAACCCACACAGTCCTGACGAAACAGATTAACTGGGATTTTGAGAGGTAATCTCTTACATTGCCCACATTTTGACTGATTACAAGTTCCCTAAATAGGTTCCCGAGCACTGACAAGCATTGACAAGCGAAAAATTATTATCATAATAATTTTTTCCTAGAAAAGTTGTTAAAATTTGCACATGCATCAGGACTGTTGAAGATTTTGATACTTCAGGGGTCTTGGGCACGGGCCTGCCAAAATGACTCCAAAAAATGAAGCCCCTCATTCTAGTTTTAATTATAATCCCTTAGATTACATTCTGTAATCTTCAAAAATGCTGCAATGCCTCTTGTCACCCTTTGTCTGAAACGCTGTGGGCCTGCCTCCCCCCCCCCCCCCCCCCCCAAAAAAATAATATCCAATCTGCTCCGATTGGTTAGCTGGCCCACTCTTCAGTGATTGGCCAACTGTCACAAATGCCACGCCCCTCGCCCAGAGGTGTCCCGATCAGCTGTAGACACGTCTGTGGCCGCGCAGAAACAACGGCGCTTGTTTAGGCCGCACCAATCCGAGCCAAACCAGCCGGTGGAGCGGGCGGGCGTGTTCCATGTGACGCAGGGGCTGTGTGGAGAAAAGGAACTGTCAGGAGCAGTGTTGGGAGAGAAGGACTCATCGCCATGCTGCAGACTTTGTAACTCGGCAGACCGTTGACTTTTGAGAAATACTGTACGACGCACTGGGGGAGAGGAGGGGGGAAACAAATCCAAGGAGCACAGTCGTGGGCTCTCTAATGAATAATACCACGAGATTTCTTTCTTTCTCTTTCTAATTTGATTGTGGCTCATTTAGCCATAAGTAATTAGTGTTAAAGGGAAATAGTTAAGTTTTGAAGCCAAGCTTTCAGCGGCTTTAAATTATTAATTATATAAACCGTTGTCAATTAGTTTTTCTGATGCAAGACTGTGTAATTATAGGACTGCAACCAGCCATTCTTTTAATTAATGCTCTATTCTGTGACTGATGTCTCAAAGAATCCCCCCCCCCAAAAAAAACCCCCCCCACCCGTCACACGTTCCACAAGTCGCTCGAATTGGCCGACCGACGGCTCAAAAAAAACCTAGAGATACTCTTTTTAATGACGATATGAAAACTGATTACTGCTCCGTCGCCGGATGAATGGGTTCTTTGATCGTTTGTTTCAGCACCAGCAAGTCGGCTCAGAAAGTAGCTCCCCTCTGCTTGAGGCATCAAAAGAAACATCTTTTTCCTTTTTTTTCTTTTTTGGGGCGGTTTTGATGAATCACACACTGAATGTCATTAGAAGAAATGTCATTTTGTGGATGGTTACAAGATGTCTTCAAAAATAACAACGTTGCTTTTGCCTTTGGTCATCCCCCCCCCTTTGCAAGTGCTCAAGTTGGAGGCGTTGAACATACCCGCTCCTGCCTGTTTGACGAAGGCCAGACTGCGTGTCAGACATGAAACAAGTAAATCTCGCTTAGATCCTTGGAAGTCCTCCGACTACCCTGAGAGCCAATTGACTCGGACACATTCCCCCGCGCCGCGTTACACAGATGGTTTATGGTTCATGGTTCATGCTCCGGGGAAGTGCAGAGGTGTGGGACGTCGAGGGGACTCCGCTCCACTGGCGCGGGAGTCGTGGGGACGCGCGGCGCGTAGATCATGGAGCGTCTGCTCGCCAGAGGACCTCTGCGTGACACTCAGTTTTGCAGTGTCGACTGTTTCCGCTGAGCGGCCGCGGGTGACTGACTGTCCCGGTTGTCCACTCGCCGCGATCCAGACGAAATCGGGAGCGTCGAAAATTGGTGCCACCGGAAAGGAGCACAGCTCTGGGCCGGCATTTTGCGATTTCGATGAGCTGTGGGACGAAAAGAAACGGCAAAAGCAAAAAGGCAGGCCCCTCGGGGAAAAGTGCGAATGTTTAGACGGGGACGTGCCTGTCCACTTAAGGGCTTATGACCGATTAGGACACAAATCTTAATTCCCCCCTGAAGTGGAGGCTCGCGGCTCAGTGGGCAGGGGCACGTAGCTTTAGCTGTTTTTCAGACGGCGGATCCCTTTACAAAGTCCATAAAGACGAGGGGGGATCGTAATCAGGGAGGCTCCTGGGCGTGTCCGCGCGCTCATCCCCGCACATTAAACTGCCAATCTGGACTCGCCGGGGGTGTGTGTGTGTGTGTGTGTGTGTGTGTGTGTGTGTGTGTGTGTGTGTGTGTGTGTGTGTGTGTGTGTGTGTGTGTGTGTGTGTGTGTGTGTGTGTGTGTGTGTGTGTGTGTGTGTGTGTGTGTGTGTGTGTGTGGGGGTTTGTTGTTCAGAGTTGACTGTCAGGGTTACAAGAGAAGTGTGTGTCACTAGATTGCATCTCAGTCCATCGGGGGAACCGGATGATAACCGGCAACTCTGTGAGAAGGGGGCGGATAAAAAAAAAAAAAATAAGTTGAAGAAGCCCAGAACAGCTACACCCAATTTTCATTATCCCCGAATCCTGCATTCTGCCCGTGACTGCTTCAGTTTTTTTTTTTTCCTTTCTAGGGGGCTGGGGGGGGGGGGGGGGGGTCGTCTCTCCGGGGGCCGGCGCTATCTCGCAGTGCGACAGTACGCTACCCTGGCTTCGCTGGGAAGGTTTTGACGCTTGATGTGAAATGAAGTAGTTCTCATTTGGGGAAAGCAGGAGTCGGTATACTCCAGTCTTACAGCTCAGCCCACAGAGAGATGAAAGCTGTGTGTGTGTGTGTGTGTGTGTGTGTGTGTGTGTGTGTGTGTGTGTGTGTGTGTGTGTGTGTGTGTGTGTGTGTGTGTGTGTGTGTGTGTGTGTGTGTGTGTGTGTGTGTGTGTGTGTGTGTGTGTGTGTGTGTGTGTGTGTGTCTGTGTGTGTGTGTGTGTGTCAGGAGGCAGTGGAAAATGGCTGGTAATAAACACTTCTGACACACCGGGCCGCTCATCCACATTCCACTTTTCTTTTCTTTTTTTTTGGGCTGATTAGCCACATTCTCACACCCCCCTTGTCCACACTCGAGGGTACAGTGTCTCCAGCCGCCCCCCCCCCCCCCCCCCCCCCGTGAGAGAGCGAGGGTCTTCTTCCTCTTTGGTGTTCCCAAGGATTCTTTGATAGCTCATGTTTGTGAGCACGGAGCCAGGCCGCGTTGTTGGAATGCGAGGCACACAGACGCACTCGTATCCAGAGGTCGGGATGTGCTGCTGGGTCACGGGCAGCGTCATTGACGGATGAAGCAAAAGCGTAATGATGTACAGGGTTTTGTGTTTGGATTGTGTTGTTTTTTAAGTTCTTGATCAACTTCTGTATCATAAAGTGATACATACCCCCCCCCCCCCCCCCCCCCCCCCCCCCCCCCAGGGCTCTGGCTAATCCACACATCTCCCCCTAATCAATTTTCTTTTTTCCACCGGTTCCTTCTGAAAGTTGTTGGTTGCACGTACTGTGGATTCTCCGGAGGAACTGGGATCTGTTTCTGGAAATGGTTTTCTTTCTTTTTTTTTAAAGATATATATATATATATATATTTTATTTTTTTTTCCGGTTTGCTTTGAGCCCCTTCACCTCCCCCGTGTTTGGGTTAGAGATCTCGTGACACGGTCATCTCAGAACCAAATAAAACCAAAACTAGATGCCAGACAAATAGTGCTGTACAATGACACGTGTCATCTTCTCCTTGTCATTGTCATTCTGCGTATACAATGTGACACTGGGTTAACGTGCACATCACGGGTCCAAAAAAAATTATGATTCCGCGCGAGCTACGGTTTGAATTAAAAATTAAAGCGCGATATGATCGTGTCAGAAAAGCCACCGGGCCTCCGTGACGTGTTGCCTTATTGATTAATGCCGGCGTGAACCAGCACATGACACTTGGTGGAATGTTAATTTTGAATCGTCTTCACTGGAAACACTTAAGATAAGGAGATAAAAAACTACCACTGTTTTTTCCTTTCGTGAAACTGCTCGGCCTGACAAATGTGTGTAGTCTTAAAATCACTGCAGATGAACTTGATTTTTGTAGGCTACAGCAGGCGGAGTGAGAAAAAATAAGAGTTCTTCTTCTTAAGAAGGGAACTCATGTATGGCAAGAGTTCACGGGTGAGGTTTCAGGGATGGGGGGAGGTAGCGGTGGCGGTGAGGAGGGGGGGGGGGATAAGTGCGTGCTTTTGAAGATGAAGCAGATGGATTAGTGTTATCTGAGCTCCTTGCCTCCTTTTCCTCTTCTCTCTTGCTGCAGATGGAGTGGGCGGACGACTGGATGGACTGAAGAAGTGACCGACGCAGGATCAGAAGTGCCGAGTGGAGTTCTCTAAGGGGGAGGAGATCGGCACGGGAGGAGAAATCGCAAACCAGACGAGGGAAGCGAGAGGGAGGAGGGGGTCGGAGAGCGAGCCAAGTAATCCGGTGGCGAGTGTCTCCGGGGGGGTGCGTCGGCGGTGAAGGGGAGGGAGGGGAGGGGGGGGGGGGGGGGGACGACGGGACGGGACACCCAGCATGCGGGCAGCATGGAACGGGTGAGGGAGCAGCGGCCTTTCTGCTCGCTGTCCAAGAGCCAGAGGGACCGCGAGAGGGACTGCGAGAGAGACAGGGACCGCGAGCGCCGCTACACCGCCTCCTCGGCCGACCGCGAGGAGGGATCCTGCCGCGTGCCCACTCAGAAGTCCTACAGCTCCAGCGAGACGCTCCAGGCCTTCGACCATGACCCCACGCGAATGCTGTTCGGCGGCCGGGTCAAGGAGATGGTGCACAAGGAGGGCGCCGAGTACAGCAGGCCAGGTCAGCGAGAGCCGCGCGTTCACCTCGAGTCGAGGACTCTTCATTGTTTATGTTTCTCCATAGTATAAAGATGAGTGGGCTGGTTGTTGACTCGGCCACAGACACTGTGTGTGGAGAGAGGGTTGGTGTTATCAGTTTGAATACCTGTCAATGGAAAAGTCTTGTTTTTAAGTCCAAAAATGAACAAGACATGATTCTGTATTAACGTGGAAAACTGTATCTTGTCTTTATTTTCCAAAATGGGGGAAACATTTGGCGCCAAATCTTTTTGACTTCAGTAAACACGACAAACGGCGAAGTCCTCAGACGGGATAGTGTTAAAACGTCATCAGTAGACGAGCACGGCTCAGAGGGTTTTGCTTTGTTTGTGTTGACTCAATTCAGCCATCTTAAAGTTCTATCTCGCCCCTAATCTGTGTCATTTTTAACAGGAACAACCACAACATTGTGTTAGACGGTGGTAAACACAATTAAATAACGTCAAACAATGGCCCCGTTCTGGGTTATTTTCAAGTAAAACTTGAACGTTGGGTGTGATCCAGTGGGCCACACACACACACACACACACACACACACACACACCAAAATGTTCCTCCCCTGCTGGAGTGTGGTGAAATAATAGGGGGGAAATGCTCAGTAAATAACTCTCTGGCTTTAAATTGGCTGCTGGAAAGTGCTGGGATTTTTTCTGTAATTAAAAAAGTTTGAGCAGCTTCCTCTGTTTTTTATGGGACTCCTTTGGCTCATAAGATTGCAATTAGAAAAGCTGTCCATTACTCCTTTACATTTTCCTGCTGCTAATTGGTGCCCATTTTAGAATTAATGGGATTATGATGAAGTTGTTGGAAGAATGCAGTTTTTTTTCTTCTCTTTTTTAATTCTTCTTTCACATTTAATGTTAACGTGTGTTTCGTACACAGTAAATGACAGGATTTAATTTGATCCACGTGTTGGAGTGGAAAAAGAGAGTGTGTGTGTGTGTGTGTGTGTGTGTGTGTGTGTGTGTGTGTGTGTGTGTGTGTGTGTGTGTGTGTGTGTGTGTGTGTGTGTGTGTGTGTGTTTGTGTGTGTGTGTGTGTGTGTGTGTGTGTGTGTGTGTGTGTGTGTGTGTTTCAACATCTAATGGTTGTGTTAGAAAGTATGGAATACAATGTAAACAAATCTATTTTCTTTTTTTAAGACATTTATCATTTTTTATTTACAGACGTGCTACACTGACTTTAAAAGTTATATATCTTCATTTTTTGAATTTTAAAAAAAAAAAAAAATTATTTGCACCATTTTGAACAAAACTCAATACATTACAAAGGGACATGGTGCAACAGAAAAAAAATCCCTTCACCTTGAATTTTGAATTAAACTAGTGATCTTGGATCTTCCATTGTGTTTTCAGAAAGTAAACGAGTCTGACCTTAAAAATTGAAAAAACTATTCATCCATAACTTTGCAATACGTTCGGTTTCTGGTAACTAAATGAAGACATTTTTTTTTTTCAAGTTTATCTGAAGGCATTTTCATCTAAAAACACAAACAAAATTCAAATAACAGATATTACAAGGGAGGGTTTGAGAACTTGTGGCTAAAAAAGTTTCAGTTTTCAGTTTAATTACACAAATAAACATGTGGTGCTGATCATATAGTTTCATATTAAATCTGCAGTGCTCAATACAGGTTTCATCAAACGAGTTGAACTTAAAGAATGTCTCCTCATGAATTTTAAGGGGACTTTTTTAATGAGGTTAACATGAGATATTTTTGTTTAGTGGCAATTTGTGTACTGTCCTTTAAACAAAACAACCAAAAAATCATTAATTCGTTTTGCTTCAGTGCCTTTGAAGGCATGCAATGCTATTATTATTTTTTTCATTTCCAGAGCCTTAAGTAATGAGCCTTTACAAACAAAGAGAAAACAAAATTATGGTAATGATTTATTGTGACAGGCTGGGTCTGAAAACTATAAATAATAATAATAAACGGAGGACAGCATTTTTTCCCTCTCATTTCTTTCCATGTGCAGATTAACCCAAGAACCTTTTGATTCGAGGGAGACCTGCTGGGTTCAAATGCCTCATCAACCTGGGCGATGTTAACATCATATTTCATTACTGAAGAAGCTGCTGCACGATTTGAGTTATAAAAAAAAAAAAGCTTCCCGGGCCCCTTGATGAAGTTGATGAGTGCTTGTAATGGATGAGGATGTTGTAATGGCTGCCATTTTTTTTTTTTTTTAACAGCACCCTCCTCTTCCCCCATCAGCTCACGGGTTAAGTGGGTTTTTTTTTTTATGAAGTAGCCCCGCTCTTGGCCATTAACCGCGTTGTCGCTCGGTTTGTTAACTTTACAACTCCTGTCATTCACAGGGCAGACATTTTCGTTGAGGCAGCTCGGCATCTGTGAGCCGGCGGCTCGCAGGGGCCTGGCGTTCTGCCCCGAGACGGGCCTCTCGCACCCGCTCGGCGGCTACTCCAGAGGCGCGCTCGCGACCGAGAACCATGAACCCGTATCACCGGAACGTACCCTGACTCTCTGGGGATCGGGGGCAAAGTCTGGGCAGGACTCGTGCCTCTCCAGTCGCTCCAACTCGGCGCTCACGCTCACCGACACGGAAATGGACAATAAGTCGGACAACGAGATGGGTGAGTAGGGCACACGTTTCTCTCTTTCTCTTTATTTATCCTTTAAAAAGAAAAAGAAAGAAGAAGCTCATTTGTTCGCGGCTCCTGCTTTCATTGCTTTTCAATGTGGGGGGGGGGGGGAAAGGCAGCAGCAGGTTGGATTATGGTTTGCGCCGGAGACGAGGCGCCCCTGATTGGTCGGAGGCGCGATTGGCGGGCCAGCCGCCTTTTCTTTGGGATCAAAGGCGCGACTCCGCGCCGCACGCGGGGCAAAAAAAAAAAAAAAAGGAATCCGCTCTTCCGATTGAGCGGTCGCCGGTCACCTGGTCCGTCGCCGCGGGAAGCGATGGAGTTTTTGATAAAGTGTCCCCGCGTGCTGGCGTATAGTCAAAGATAGCTTTGTGGGAGATTACGCTCGGAAATTCTTCGGTGGTTCACTGGACATGCACAATGGCTGATTAAATGGGTACAACGGTTTGAAGTGCAAATTTGATCATGCTGGGAACCTGAGACGGAGGATTGAGGCTTTCTCTCGTTGAAAAGGGCAAATCTGCTGCTCAGTCGAGTGGAGGCCATGTGTGTAAGACCTGCAGCTAAATCTGCTTTTCTAACATTTGACGTTTTTTAATGCTCCCTTGTTTATTTCACCATGACTCCCTGAAAGGTTTATCTGCATTTTGGAAAATGCTGTTTATATATATGTATCTTCTGCTCGTCTCTAAAATGTCAGTCACTGCCGCTTTTCAACAGAACTTTCTTCTTCTTTTTTAATTAAACGTTTTGCATCTTTTCAGTCAGTAATTTTCTCCCTTTTTAGATCGACCCCCCCCCCCCCCCCAGCTTCATCTGTTTTAGTGGAAAGCTTTTTAAAAAAAGAAAGATGTTCTGATGCCGAGTGCTCCTGACGTTGCACATCATCCATCGCCATCACAGCGTGAGCCGCCGCACGTCCGGTCCCCGAACTCATCCAATGCAGAGCTCCAATTATATTTAAGAGGCCGATGATCTCAGAGTGGCAGGCCGTTCAAATAATTAGGGTTGATTGCGCTTTCCTGGCAACAGCATTAAGGAGAGGGCAGAAAAAAGTAAAAAAATGTCTCGTGTCCATGTGCTATCAATTCTTATTCCCAAAACATTGGCTACATTCTGACATTTGAGACACGTCATTTTCTTAATGGCAGTATTCATCACAGGGAGCTCGTCTCTGGGTGGTGGTGGGGGTGGCGGTGGGTGGAGGGGCTGAGTGAGTCTTTTCTACCTTTTCAAAATGCCATCAGAATTCACGCCCATGTATTTGCCCCAGCGTCTGGCCTTTCGCTTCGGCCCCGGCACACTGTATACATTTATGAGGCACTAAAAGCTCGGCCCTAACCGCACAGGTGCCGGTAAACATGACCCCTCGGCCCGCCTCCGGTCGCGTTTGTTGCTGAAACACGCCGGCCGCGAAACCAAACTCACCAGTCACCGCTTCCCGGTCGGCAAGACAACGCAGGGTCTGCTTTCAGTGTTTTGTTTTTTTTAATCCTTTTGAGTTTAATTGCACCTGGCCCCCCCTCCCCACACACTCCACCACGTCACAACTGCATGAGCACACGCACGCACACACGCACGCACACACGCACGCACACACGCACGCACACACACACACACACACACACACACACCTTAACACGCGCATACCTCCTGTCGAGTTTCTTCTGGAGACATCTCAGGAGGTTGCGGCTGATTGGCTGGTTGTTTGTACATCGTCCCAATGAGAATTCGCCTGTCCTCACTATCGTCTCTGGAGCTGCAACAGTCAATGGATTAATCCCTGAGAAATCGATTACCAAATTAATCGCCAACTATTTTGATAATCGATTAATCGGTTGAAGTAGTTTCTCATGAAAACAAAGTCAAAATTCTCAAACTTAAATATGAATATTGTCTGGTCTCTTTGCTTTTCCGTGACAGTTAACTGGTTATGTTTGGTGTGAGGACAAAACGAAACCTCATCTTGGAGGTTTGGGGAAACACGATTGACATTTTTCACCATTTGATGACATTTTATGGACCAAACAACTGATCGATTAATCGAGAGTATATTCGACAGATTGATCGATTATGAAAATATTCGTTAGTTGCAGCCCTAATTGTCTCACTTACAGTTTCATTAAAAGAGAAATAACACACACATACCTGCTCGGCCACTCTCCGCCCCTTTTGATGCTACACAAATGAAAAACACCCAAGAGTTTGTTAATTCATTAAAGTCTATGTCAGTATGTTTTCTGTTTTTTTGAATTGCACATCACCTTAATGTGTTGAAACTGCTCCGTACAGAGGACAGCGTGAGTTGTGGTGTCATTCTCAAGCTAGAGCTAAAATTCAAAAGCCAAAGTCCTTTTGTCATCATTTACATTTTTGAAAAACCTCGCCTCTGTTCCACCTGTACAGATCTTGGCCTTTCTTTTTTTTTTTTTTTTGGTCAGGAGGCATTGCACTTTTGACTTTCACTATTTAATGAAGCAGCTAAGAGAAATGGCACATCCAGAGGTTTCCATCAGCCGAATATGCATGCAGAAGCTGCGACAAGGGGCCGTTCAGCCCCACTTATTCATAAATGAACTCAATATTTCATCCTAATCCGCTCTGTTCCACGGTGTTCGACACAGACAAGTGCCGGAGCCTCGGCACATTTGCCCGAGCGCGCCATCTGCGAACGTTAACCCCGGTGATCCAGGAGAAAAGAGGGTCCACCCATTCTTTTTTAGAGGTGGAAAAACTCGGAGCGGACATCTCGTACAGCTTTGCACCTCTGAGTGATCCACTCGGCGGCCACGGATCACCGTGTGAATGAGACGAGTTGTTTTCTCAAGTTGATGCATTTGCATTTTGATAAATAGCACTAACACGCTATGAAGTGTATCTTTCAAAAGAGAGAGGACCCATCCAGCGAAAGAGCTTCACCCATGATGCTCAAAACACATAAAAAAAAAAAAAAAGTTCCATATCAACATTTTTACTTCTCTTGTTATTCATAATTATATAGTCCTATTAAAAAAGCCAGTCCCCTATTGCATTACAGTGACCTATAATATGATATTTATTTTATTTTATCCATCATGGCAGATTATATATGACATGAAGTTGTTGGAGCGGGTGGAAAAAGAAAAGAAGAAGATATAAATTAGGCAGCTTTCATTGATTTTGCACTTAGGATAATCCCCATGGCACTGATGGAATCCCTCGAAAACAAAACTGATTGATCAAAGTGTCCGTTTTATCGGTTTTCTAGTTGTAAGAGCGGCCACGTGATCCCGAGCAGGCGCTGCAGTATCTCAACTGATGTCACCACCCTGTGTGTACACGGTATCGATTACATGACCGCCGCACAGCGCAGCTCGCTTCGTCCAAAGCTAAAAAAAACGAAATAGAAGAAGTTCTCAAGGTATTTGTTCATCGTTAATTTCTCTCAACAAAAAAGGACACGAGAGTCACGATTTCTCATGAATTCAAATTCTTTATCGGGAATAACCTCTTGACATGAACCCAGCTCGTTTTCTAACATAAGTCTTGCATGTGGTATTCATAGAAAAGAGGTAAATATATGGGAAAGTGATAGTATCCATGATAACAAACAGTAAAGTTTAAACATTTGATCACAACATGTGACTAAGTACGTGTACAGCTATTCCAATATTAACATGAGGGAGCATTTTTAATGATTCCGATCAGAAGGAGCTTGGAACATGAATGGTTTCTTAGCTGTACACTTGGAGACTGCAGGTGTGCCAAATTCACACGCATCTTTTGGATTCATCCCAAGAATATTTCCTTCGTGAATGACTCATCTTTCTCCCTTTTAACAACTGTGCCTGCGTCGATGCACTTACAGATACATTAACGACACAACAACATAAAAACGCCCTCCCAACCCACGCTCGTTCACCTCGCGCAGACATTATTTACCATCGTTGCCTATATCTGACAGTGATTGCTCGCTTCACACAAACAACCCCCCCCCCCCCCCCCCCCCCCCCCCCCCCCCCCCCCCCCCCCCCTACACCGCACACAATACGCACGCGTTTATTGCACATATGCTCACTTACCGGCTCACTTTACATTAGCGCGGTGACATGCAGCCGGCTGTGGGAAGTGTTGGAACTTCATGTCTGCGAAGGAGTGTAACCTCGCAGTTAGTGGCACCCTGATTTAAAAAAAGAAATGTTTGCACTCGCAGCAGCTGCGGTGAGACGACACTGAGCTTTAGACAATTCCACTCTGTGAATTTCTTTAACTTTTTTCCCTCAGTCGGGGTCTTTTTAAAGTCAACTGCTGGAGATCGGGACAGGAAATTAAATCACTGCATAGTGTTTTTCTTTATTTTTAGGGTTTTTGGTTTTTATGGGGGCGTGGTGATGCTGATAAATGTATATAACGGAAAAATGTATATTCCATGGAATCTATATTCCGTGCAAAACATGATGAAAACACTCCTTATAGTTTAATTTCTAGTATTTGCTTATTGTGGGAACTGCTGTGTTTCCCTCTCTAATGTTGTAAGAGCTCGACCTTGTCTTATGTAAAGTGCTTTGAAATGAAGTATTTTGTGATTTAAATTGATATTAATCCAATTGAATGGAATATATTCAAGATATTCCAGGACCTTTTCATTATGAGGGTGATGGAAATGCACATAGAGAAGAAAAATACCGACAAACATACAAAATAGCTGCTTTGCAAACACAAACACAAGATACAAAATGGGTTTTGAGAGACGAGTGCTCAGAATTATTAAGAAAAAAACCCTGAAAAATAACATACAATTCCTGGATTTGAATATGGGTCACTGGTGTTTCAGCAGTTTCATTGAAATAGGCAATGTTTTTTTTTTTTTATCATTAAACCCTTTAGAAAATTGAAAATAGTTGATAAACCATGCCCTCTTAGGCACTTTTACATGGATGATATGCTTTTTTATGAAACCATAATAATTAAAAGATAATTTTAGGTTTTTCAGATTTAAACCCTCAAACTGCGTGTGAACTAATATTTGTCGGGGCTTTGATGCCTTTTTTTTCATTACCAAACATGGAAAACAATACATTTTGAGGACAGATAACGTCCTCCTTTCCAAATTTAATTTTTTTTTTTTTGTACTAATTCATTTGTGAATGAAGCAGCTGTTTCTAACAGCACTCACCATTCTTCAGTCACCTGCCCGCTGCCGGTGCTTTACTGCGGCGTATTTTAAAGATTCAATGTGAAATTATCATACTTTGGGTTCAATTGTTGCTGCGTATTAAATATTCATATTGCAGACCGTTAGGTCAACGTATAGCTGCTGCACGAAGCTGAACACATGCCATGGAAAGAGAGAGAGACAGAGAGAGTGTGAGTTTCCTTTTCCCCACCTTAATGTTGACTGCGCTCACTCCAGAATCAATAATATACCCCTCATAAAACATGAATGACTGCACGAAACAGAAACATAGCATGGCCCAGTTGAGTTGTATTCCTAATAGGGTGTGAAAAACCTCGCGCCGACTTGTTAGGTGCCGACGCTGCTGCTGCTCCGGCACTGCGGTACCTCGTGACAGCCCCCCCCCCCCCCCCCCCCCCCCCCCCCCCCCCCCCCCCCCCCCCCCCCCCCCCCCCCCCCCCCCGCGCCCCCCTTCTGTATGAACCGTCACAAATGGGGGTTTATTGTTAGTGGGAGCGGCTTGAAGCCTGCTGACCTCTGGGTGGGAGAGAGAGAGACTTCCTCTGCAACGGCTGTCATCCTTTTGTAAGGAAGCATCACTCCGGCATTGGCCTGCACCCTCCGTCCCAAATAATGTTGTTGGTTTTTTTTTTGGTACAAATAATTGATGTTTTTCGTGGTGAATGGCCAAAGTGCGGACGTACTAGTAGCCCACCAGTATATCTTCACTGGCCTTTTTTTTGCGTTTCCCAGGGCCGCTCACGAGGAGACGGTATCAGGAAAATAATTTGTCGGAAGTAAGAGGTGTGCAATTTTTTTGTTTAATAGCCGAGCACATCCCACGGATTCATTGTGTGAGCAGTGCCAGTAAAAGGTTAATTAAATCAGTGGAGGAGTCACAGCAAAGTCTGCTGTAGCACAGCAAGCACCAAAGGCTTTTTGGGTGGGAGTATGAAAGCGTAGCAGACACCCTCTAACATGCGTCTCTCTCTCTGTGTGTGTGTGTGTGTGTGTGTGTGTGTGTCTCACGTACACCAACACACACACGTGAACACACACTAGCATATCTCAATTTCTCCCTCTCGCGCCTTACGTCTCCAGGATCAGAAGAAAGAAAAAAAAATCAAGCAAAAGTACAGACTTTTGCGCCACGCGCACGGACGAGGCGCGCTCGCACGCGCGGGGGCCGTCACGCTGACGGAGGTGGCGCGCCATCTGTCAAAACTCCCGTCTCAGATCTGCGCCTCGTATTGTGACAGCGGAATCAGCGTATTGATCGTCGTAGCAGGCAGAAATCCTCCCTCGCCACTTTCATAATTCAATATGGCACAAGCGGGCCACAAAAAAAAGAATAAATAACATCAGTTCTTTATTTATTTTTGGTCAAAAGGGCCGTCCATCTGTGATGTGGGGGGGGGGCGGGGGGGGGGGGGGGATCGCGGTAAACCGCGGCTGAGAAAACATTTTCATCATTTGCTAACGGAGCCGGAGGAAAAAGGTGTCTCGTCGAAAGAGGAGGCGCGCTTTGATTGCCCATCATTTATTGTCATCACTTCCCCTGCTCGCTGCCGCTGTCGCCAGATAAGTGCTCACATTGTTAGTGCTCCGGGGTGACGGGGGACGAGGCATCCGGCGGGCGACGTGCCGGAGGTGTCAGCAGGTGTCGCGCTCGTCAGTCTCGTGAAGAAGATGTCTATTTCGGAGTCGCCTGTAAAAGCCCGGAGGACGTCGGCGCCCTGTTTTCTCTGCGAAGAGCAAAGGTCGCTTGACATTTCAGGCTCCAGCCAAGCGAAACTGGCGAACTGACCACCAATATGGGAGTTTTGATTCGTCCATCTTTTTTTCCTTATGGTGTGTAGACACATTCCGTCACGTGGTGAAAAAAAACTTTACGCTCACACCACAGCTGCCCCCTACAGAGTGGATGATCTGATTAGACTTTGGAGTGTCTCGCTGTATAAATTTGCATATTAATATGGGCAAAACAGATTTTCTTGAAGCCACAATGTGCCGTTTTAATACAAAGCGAGATCCTACTAACAACACAGAGATAATTTCCATTGCTTATCCTTAGTATATGTGGGTGTTGTTACAGCTTCAGGTATTTTATTTTAAATACAACATTTGGTGCAATGGATTACTTAAGTTCTGTTTTAAAAGTTTTCTTTGCGGATTATCATTTTTTTAAGATGAATAAAATAATGAATCATTTGGCTCAGTCAAAAATTGTGAAAAATAATCATATTCGACTCATCAAACCCCAAGTCGATGTTATTCTGTTGATCTCAATGGCAAAGGACATAAAACTAGGGGGAGAAAAAAACCCATCAAATGTTCACATTCGAGAAGCTGGATGCTTTCGCATCATAACATTTAATCCATTATCGGATTAATTTCTCTACTTCCCGTTATCAATTAATCAACCCCATTTTCATGGAGTTCTCAAGTGGAGCACTTGTGTGAAAGGACGGCCAGAAGGCTTTTAGTATTTGGGTTAATCTGAGAAGAGAGATGCAGCTGCGTCCCTAAAAAAAAGTAGGAGATATTTACCGCCAACACCCAACGTCCATTGTCTGTCACCTAAACGTCAAGTATCAACACTCGCCTCTCCAGATGAAGTTTCCCACCCAGTTTTTGTTTTTTTTCGCCAAGCAACACCGCCGCCGCCGCCGCCGGAGTCGATACTCGACTGGGTCTAATCACTGGCGGGTGCCAGATTGCAGGACATGCTATTACGATTAGCAATCACTCGGCGGTTGTCAATTACGGGGGGGGGGGGGGGGGGACCCCCTATTTACCGTCCTCGAGAGAAAATGGCTCATTTCATTTCATCACGCGGCTTAATTGAGTGATTGTATGCGGAAATCGGGGAAGGCGTTTCACAACTCCAATGAATATCAATGCGAGGAATCGCGCGGGATTAGCATGGAGGTCCAGATGTGTTGTTCGTAATTACAGGTGTCTCTCCCTGGCGTCGCCGTTCGGCAATCAGGCGCCGTCGGCGTTTCGTCGTCACCCTCCTGAGATGCGGGAGAGGGGCCCGGACGAGTGAGGAAAGCCATATGTTGAACCGGTTCACGGATTGGCTGCAAGGTGAACCATCCAAACGTCACTTTTCCACGCGTGCAAATGTAGAAATGTAATGTCGGAAGTGGAGGACAGTGGGGATACAGTGCGTGGGTCTTTTTTCATTCCATATTGGCCAAAATAGATTTTCCTTCTCCTCCGGGCTCCTTGAACGTCGTCCCCCAGACTAGTGCCAAACGCAGCCATCTATTCCGTTTCACGTCTTCCTCCCTTTACAGTCTCCTCTCTCTCCCCCCCCCCCCCCCCCCCTATCTAGGGACGCTGGGATATTTGTTATACGTATTGTCACGGCGATGTGGCTTTGACCTTTTCGCGCTCTTTAGTGTGGGATGTCGGCAATCAAAAAGTTGTGAGTCAAGGTGATTCTTCTTCTTTTGTCTCATCTGAATGTAAATGCTTTGTTTGCCGCACCCGTAGGGATCATCTCGTGTCACGCTTGCTTGTCTTTTTTTTTCTTCCTGTACCGTGGGTTTTGAAGCAGGTCTTTTGTTCATTGTTTTGTACGTGTCCTTGAGCGAGACACTGAGCCCCAAGAAAACTGACGGTGGCAATGAAGTGAGTTCAATCACACCTAAACAACACCACCTCTCCAAACACGATATTATGCAGGAAGGTATTTTCGGATATGGGACTTCAGTGGTGGTAATAAGAAATCTCAGTTTTACTTTTGTAAAACCATATTGAATCCAATCTCATCCAAACCCCAACACAAGTGACCAAGCGCAGCGAGGAAAATGTGCACAAAAATATATTGTCTTAATTATGTTAAGCCACTTTAATTTTCTTTTTGACACATGCAATTAAGAGGCACGTTTTAAACTGCATATTATACCACTGGATCTTTTTCTTTGGCGGTGGAAATTAGTTTTTTTTTTTTTTTAATTCACACGAATAAATGTTTTATTAAAAGGCTCCGACTTCAGTCAGGATTTCAGGGAGTTTTCGTCATGTGAGCCGTTTCATGTGGCTCCAACGGTGCCACGATTCAAAGGGCTTCCGTCTCTTCAGTGTTTCACAAGGTTTTCTTTTAAATATTTGAGTTGATAAGGTGAAGGATGTTGATGGAGACATCGCGCGCACACAAAATGGAGCCTGCAAGGTGCTGTTGTCCTGTATACAGAAGATTTTTTTTTTTATTTTGTAATGTCAAGGTATAATTTCCACGGGGGAGGCATGTCCCCTGCACATTACAGACTTTAAAAAATGAACAATTTGCATCTCAGGTCAAATATAGATTATATGCAGCCAGAGGGAGAAATCCTGCAGACACTACTCAGGGCTTAAAAAACCCTCCCTTCTTCTATTCATGTTTATTTTGATATACAACAGTTAATATTCACTATAATCATACATTAAATAATGATGAGTTAACCATAGAACTATGAAAAATTATGGGAAATTTATTCCAATGCAATACCTTGTAAACAATAATACAAGAACTTTTATTTTGTAAGAGACACTTACTGAATTTTAAAAAGAGCAGACACAACAGCAGTCTGGCAGTGACACACACACACCACACACGTGCGCGTTTCTATATTTATGTGTTCATTTATTTTGTTTTCATACAATTATTTTAACATTATTAAAGATTAATTTCCATCCGCGTCCTCCTTAACCTTGTAGTTTTAACACCACAAATTCTTCCCCGTTAGAATATCCATTAATGTAGAACAATAAAAAAACATAAAAATTCACATTTTTACAGTCTCAAAATTCACAACCTTTTCATGGAGAGTTGCTCACTTGAGTCACTGTACAACGTGCTCCCAAGTGGCGCAGAGTATTGATCAGATTTTTATGTCATGTTGTGTTTTTTTTATTTGTGCGTGTATCTCTGCCGTGCCGATAAAACGACAATTAAGAGTGGCATTAAAAAGTGGCCGTAAAATCTGGTCTAGACGCCTTATTGCTGGCATGGGACGTTCGCGGCTGACGCATATTAAGATGACTTTGATAGAACCAATATTTTTTAAGATTTTATTTTTCAGGGTTTTATTTAAGGAGTCAAGTAGAAGACACACACACACACACACACACACCACAGATAGAGCAGTAAGTAGGCTGCGGCTGAGACATCCCGGTGGCTCATCTGGGGGAGAGAGAGAGAAGGGTATGAGGCGGGGTCATCTAACACCCTGTTGGATCACATCACGCTCACGGCTTTTCTTCGCACGTCATTCCCGTCGCTGTCGCGCCCTCCCCCCCCCTAGTTCCGGGGCTCTGAACTTTTGAGAGAAGCAGCCCTTAAAAATAATCTGACTCGTTGATATATTTTGCATGAAATCTTGGCAGCTCCCCTCACAGGTCTAACGGCATCGCATCACCTTGTAAGCTGTTTTAGGTGACGGGATTTTAATATATATATATATAAATAAATATATATATAAATATATATAAGCCCTAATGCCTCCGCTCCCCCCAAAATGTCCACGTGTGTTATCCAAGCTTAAAATAGTTTATACAACAGGATAAAATAGAGCAGTATTCCCTCGGTGGGGGCGGGTTTTTTTTCAGGCCATTTTTGCTTTTCAGGGCAAAGGACCCCCGGTAAAGGACACTCTTATGGCTGTAGAGAAGGACTTCAAGGCTGATTGGAAAGAAGGTGATGGCACAGTGAAATCTAGGAGAACACACACATACACACACGCACTTCAACACCCACGCGCGCACTTCCTCTCCTTAAGGGAGAGAGGTCAGTATCTAGAGGAGGGAATGGTGAGCCATTGTTATGATTGAGCACACGGCAAGGTCCAGGGAGGACGCGGTGTCACTTTCATTGTCAAACTCATTATACGACAGAAGACGACGGCGACGGCGGCGGCGGCGGCGACTCCCCCTCCCTCTGCTCCTCTCGCGTCCTCTTTCTCCTCAGCAGTCATGTGAGGAGACCCCTTCCCCCGCCGCACGCGAAGGCGAGCGGGCGAGCGAGCGATCCGGGCCTCGTCGGGGAGGAGAGCCAAGTGAAATGTGCTGAACACACACTCCCTGTTCTCGGTCGCTACGCACTTATATGCTCATGGTGGGGGAAATTGCATAATCCCGCAACGAGGGAGGAGCTGCTGAAAACACAAGGAAGGGAAGAAGAAGAAAAAAGGCAAGATGTGCAGCAGCCCTCCCTTACAAGGAATATTGACAATCAAACTTATGGTCGACAACCAGGAGAAGTGCCAAATCAATTAAAATATGGCCAAATTGAAGTCTTGTAGCCAACGGCGGCTTGCGAGAGGTTTGGAAGGATATTCTGGTCCTGATTAAAAATGAATGGTATCAGAATACATAAAGCTTTCTGGCCGAGGGCCCGGAGCAAAGCATCCTGAAGCTGTGGTCACTTCAGAGGCAGAGGGAAGGGCATTAGGTATCCGGGCTATGGGGGGGGGGGGGGGGGGGGGGGGGGGGGGGGGGGTGCTCAAGTAACAGACTGTTCTCCGTTCAATTCATCTAATCACCAATGCAAACCTAAGCACTTTGCAGATATAGATTTGAGGCCAACGATTGATATTGTATACCGCGTAAACTGATTCATGCTCAAAGAAAGAAAACATATTCCCTTGTAAAAGGGTCTCTCCTTCGTGCCCCGTCTCGACCTAAATGATCCGGGCCTTTTATCTTGCTCCAACACAACCCAACACCAACAAACAGAACATGAAACAGAATCCTTAATTTAGTAGACACAATCTTATTTTCCCTCAAAATGCACGTCTCCATTTCACAATCCCGGCCCCGGAATAGCCACGATTGTGGTTTGCATAATAAAATTACTGATGAATCAGTACGGAGCTGACTTTTTTCTTTTATCTTTTTCTTTTTTTCTTTTCTACTCTGCACATCTTGCCTTACATTGGCAATTTGCGAGCTGAGAATACGCGATTGGATTAGAGCTGATTTAAAAGCCCCAACTGTAATGTCAACATTTCTTCTTTTTTTTTGTTTTTTTTTTGCTGAAATAACTTTCACTTTAATCGCAAATTACATTATGCATGTTGTTTGAACCATTGATCTCTTTTAAGATGTTCTTCTTTTTTTTTTTTGCATCTCGAGGATGTAATGAATACAGTATGAGGATGAAGTGATCTGCGCTAACTAGAGCATCAACCGGGGGTCATAAAAAAGCAATGAGCCGTTGAATCCGAACTTGCAGACGCTCGTTGTTTTCGGATTGTTCCGCCTCTCCGTGCTATTGATCCTGCCCAAAAGGGCGTCCAGGAGAGGTGAGGGCCGCGTCTGCCAAGAGTAGAGGTCACTCAGATAAATTGGCCGGGTTGGCTTTTAGCAGCTTCAGGGTCAAAGCCCATTCATCTTATTAGGCCGATGTATCCTTTTAGAGGCCTCGGCAGCGGGATTGGACGATGGAGCAGCGCCGGGGCATTAGATGACAGTCCATTTGGCAAATAGGTTGGAGCAGTTTCCACCTATTGTCTGTTTCTACATTACCCCAAAGGAGCTGTCTGCCGAGTTTTGCACGGCAGCTCTAAAGGTTGGAGCGGGTTTCGGAAGGAGAGATCCGCGATGGATGGGGGGAGCGGGCCGGCTGATTGTGTGAGGAATGGCTTTACAAAGCGAATGGAGCAAAGGAGTGTTTGCAACATATGTCTTTTCAGTCTGTTGTCAAAGGTAATGTGTCGGCGTGCTTTCAATCTCAAAGATGTGTTGTAGTTTTTTTCACACCCGAAGCAACAATAACCGGTTTAACGTGAAATCCACCTATCGGCCCCAAATGTTGTTGTTGTTAAAGTTTGTTATGCATTTCTCACTTTCAAATTTTTAATTTTTCAAACTTTCAGCTTTAACTTTATTGTGCCTGAGGGGAAATTTGTCTGGCAGAGACAGTAATGAATATGTAAAACACATATCACAAAAATCATACAAATAAATGCCATAACCTCCTTTACGGGCTCACATTAAAAAAACAATGTGCGGCAAAGTGCAGCATACTGTAATCTAAAACCTGGTGAACATCCAGCCATCATCATCATCATCCACGGTTAAAACAAGATCACCGTTATGTGGAACACTCATCTCTGCTTCAAGGCATTGATCAATCAGAACCCCTAATGGCAAAATAACCTTATTTTTGGAGGCTGCAGCAAAAGATAATTTTCAATATAGATGCATTCATCGTTAAAAATCCCCCCAAAAAAAGATGACATCTTCAAAATGTCTTCTTTTGTCCAAATCCCTAATAATATATATACATTGCGGTTTCATAAATGACTTTAAAGAAAACTGCAATTATTCCACATTTGAGAAGCTACAAGCACGGATTTTTATGGATTTCTGTATCAAATTTGTGTTGTTGTTATTGTTTCCAACAATAGTAGCCGGGGCATTATCTGTTAAACCTTTATTATCTTTTTGATAAACTCGCTTAATCTCCAATTCTTTTGTCCGAATCCCTAATATATTCAGTTTGGTTTCATAGATCACTTTAAAAAAAACAAACGAAAAGGGCTATTATGCACATTTGAGAAGGATTTTTATGGATTTCGGTGTCAAATGTTTAGCTTTTGTTTACGACAATAGAAGCTGCTGCATTTTTCTTTGCAAACTTTATGGTCTGTTTGACAAACTCCCCCGAATCTCCGTTCATTCCGAAAGAGCAGGATTCTCGGAAACGTGATCACATGCCTCACTCATCCCATTGGGTACCAAGTAATATAAAGTGAGCAGACTAAACGGCAAACAGTGACACAACGCGCGCTGACACGAGTTAGTGAAAATAGACATATTGACGTGGTTCACGTGAACGCGCTCTACGGCAGCGGGTCCGCGTCGCACTGCTCCGCTGCCTTTTACGCGTGATACACTGTTGCAGGAGAAACCCAAATGTGGCGCGGGGATGACACGCCGTCCTGCCCGGTAATTGGATGCCCACCCTCCCCGCGTCGTGCCCCTGACGCTCCCCGCCATTGTTGAGAGCGGAAAAACGCGCTGGCTCTAATTTTAAAAAAACCCTCGGCCTCCGACGCCGTTCGCCACACTTACCAAAAACACCGAATTACGTTGACATTTTTCACCGTAATTGTGCTTCTGGGAAAATGTCTTTTTCCCATCCGCCTATGTATTTATTTTTTTCTCTGTAAAGATGTCTCGGCGCAAGGGTGATTTCAAATGAATTATAAGATGGCGACGATTAAAGTCATTATTCTTGCGCCAGCTTCCCCGGGACAAAAGACGCCTTTACCCCGGCCCCCTAATCAAAGCTCCTGGCTTGCGTCAACAATTCATCAGACACCCACAGTCGTGAGGAGGGACTTTAATGGTCCAAACCACCTGTCGAGTGCCCGCCCAACGACCCCGCCGCACGTGGCGCCATCTCTTTGTCCGCCGCGGTCGCTGTCGTTGTCACTCCTTTAGGCGGCGGCGCCACCTGTTTTCAGATCACTCGGAGACGCGCCGAGGGACGGTCCGGCTTTCTAGAGCAGTTTTTGCTCTTGAAAGGAAGTGTGACGATGACATTTGGGACTTCATTAAAATAGCTTGAGAGAGGGTTTCTCTTCCACCCTCTGCTGCATGACACAATGTGTTCACCACCGCTTGAGAATATCACTCCCAAACAATCCACCGTCTGCCTCGCGCAGAGGCCGTTTTGCATCTTAGATAACGCGGCGGCTACGTGACTGATGACTGGCTCCGTGGCATATTGAATCATCCCGTCATCCTGTCTGGCTCCATCATCCTTCCATGCAGCACGAGCGCACCCTGTCATTTTAACCATGAAGTGATGTAACATGGTTAGATTACATGGGAAGAGTTCGGCGATGATTGCTCTGAGTTGAATTTGATGAGGGCGTGTGTGGTCAGGGGTAAGATATGAAATTGAGTCAAGCGAGGGGATTTACGCGTTTCCGTCTTTAATTTTTGATAAAGCAGTTTATTTCGGGACGTAATTCGGATCCAGGGGCCTTTTCAGGTTGGGGAGATAAAAAGGAATTACGCCTGCGCCGTTGTAATTTGAGGTGGTGTATCGTCTCTTTTCCGCCGCTCTTGAACGGCCCCTCTGCTTAGTTTCTTTTCCTCACACTCTCGGAGGTAGCTCAGAGCAACACGAAAGTACAGCACTGCCTCGAAAGTGGAACATTATGCTGATGCGTCCGCAGTGATGACTTCAGCTGTGGGCGCGAAGAGCTCTTGGATAATCTGCTAGCTTTTTTACTCTCCGTTGTACTCCACAAACAACATTTATTTGACCACCCTGCTGCCTAACAGGGTGGGCCCCTGCATTCTCTCCATCATTTAGTTTGTAGATGTTAGCGTTACACGCACCAGGTGCCGGCTGACAACTGAATGAATAATGTGTCTGGTGGAGGGGAAACTCAGTCAGGGGAAGCCCGCTCCCTGGACTCTCCATTAATATCACAGTCCACTCTTTCAGGGGATACTGCTGACATTTTGCTCTCTGCGTAATAGAGACCTAACCTTTAAGCACTGTGAGGAAGAAGTCATCTTTCATAATCCGCTGTCCATTTTCGAGCATTCGCAACCACTGCCCCTCTTTTGCATGTGTCCTCATTTCCCTCCTGTTGTTCCATATCTTCTTTTTTTTTTTTTTGTAATTTCCTTTTAGGAAAGTGCCGCTGTCATCGTTTGTTCTCGGGCTACAACTGTACAACATGAAATTCCCTCGACTGAAACTCCAGCTCTACATCGCGCGGTTATAAAAAAAAATTAAAATAATTATATAAAGCCTTTTGTTGAATTTAGTGTAATTCCATAGACAGACTTTACAGTGCGAGCCGGGCCATCGTTGATGACTGGGACGGGTGATCAGAGTGCACATTGTGTTGTGTCCAAGTCCGCCTTAATTCCTTAAATCCGGACTCAAGTGTTAAGCCGCCATAAGAAAAACTGGCAGATCCCCTGTGTCCTTGTTGAAGCCGCGCGGGCTGAAGGAAAGTCATTGTTTAAGCAGCTGGTAATGATGATTAGCCACAATCTGGGGGATCGACTGCACATCGGTCAAATGAGTCGACATCCTCAAAGGGAGAGATGGCCCGCTGTCACAGCCGCGCATACTGAGCAGATTGATTGTGTTTCCTGCCGAGACTCGGGCGGGGGGAATCTTTGATGTGCGCACGGCAATGATGTCGACACTGCCACGAAACTCGCGGCAACCGCCTCCGACTTCAAGAGCCGGAGCCCTTTTTAGCATATTCCGATAGGAATCTTAACACAAAGGGATAATTTAGCTCCGCGGGACAATGCAATGACTATAAAAATACGTACTGATGGCGTATCGTTTCGTTATCTGATGACCAGCCTTGCTCTATCGCCACATCGCATTACTCCCTTAAAAAAAGTTCTTGGCCCATTTCACACCGCAAGATGAAACGCATTCGCACGACGGCTCTAATCACACGCGCAGCAGTTATAATGATAGCTCTTTGTCCGCGTTGTTAGAGCTCAGTCTGCGTTCTCCTGCCCTCCAACCACAGGAACCCCCCCCCCAAAAAAAATGGATGACTCCATTTGAATCACTCACTGGATAATTGGGGAACTACTGATGGGAAACTTTGTCAGTGCACTTTTTCTTTTTCTTTTTCTTTTTACCGTGTCTACATGTGATCATAATGTGGTAATTGGATAGCTCATTTATTTCACTTAGGTCTAACTGGAGGTCTCCACACTGAAGTTCATTTTGCACGGAAGCCTACCCCCCGACAAGATTGATGAGTGGCACGGCGGTTTCAGGTTTTTATGCAGCCTATTAGGGCGAGGACACGCATACTCTACTCTTCGCAGCATCTTTTTACTTTGGCGACAAAATGATGTTGTGCACGTGTTGACTAAAGCCAAATCAACAAAAAAAAATTCCAATATGCGAACCGCCCGCTGGCACCATGCTTGGAAATATTCCACTCATTTGCTCTGGCTTTACTGGAAATAGCCTTTATTATAGAAAACAATGATAGAATCCAGTAAATCAGGGAAAAGTATAGGGTGTAGTGTTGCCATCAATAATAGATTGGAAACAAGTCGGCACTGATGGAACCCGAGGCCTTCTCCTTTGTGGAGGTCTTAGTGCCGTAGCGGTGCGTGTGAATAATGCATGGTCCCAGATAGACTCCGGCTCCCTCTCTGGCCCTTCCACTCACCGG
This sequence comes from Scophthalmus maximus, assembly GCF_022379125.1. Lineage (NCBI taxonomy): Eukaryota > Metazoa > Chordata > Actinopteri > Pleuronectiformes > Scophthalmidae > Scophthalmus > Scophthalmus maximus. The sequence goes on along the minus strand of NC_061523.1, from coordinate 20,476,530 downwards.
CTGCCTGGCTCGCAGGCTGGGGCGCCACTCTTCCCCGGCAGTGATTGGCTGTGCCTCGGGGGCAGTGGAGGAGATGGGAAATCACCTGCCCCATTTAGCCATGCTGTGCTAGCTGCGTGGGCTCCCCACTGCTCAGACCTTTGTGTCCGCTGCTGGCACTCGACACCGGGACCTCTGGTTAACTTTAGTCGGGGATGCAGCGGCACAGAGCTGTCATTTGGATACTTATTATCGCCGACATTTTTGAAAGGTAAATCTGCTGCACAGCTGCACTCCCAAGGTTCCTTTTTCCATTTTTTTGTGCCTCTTTCTTTCCCCCCCCGACTGAGCAGGCTTTGTGTTTGGCAGCGATGCAGTATCGCAGTTCTGCCACAATCACAGTCGTAGCTTCTGCTTCGTCGTCGATGCTACAACCAACCCCCCTCCGCCCTCCATCCCCCTCTTTTCCCTGTCTATTTTTCTTTATTTTGCTAGTTTTCTTTCACACATTGACGTGTGGTGCTGGTGTGGGAAGCAGTCGGCTGCATTCTCAGCGATCCAGCCTTGAGAACCGAGGGGGCTCTCGGCGTCCTCTCACCCAGGGGTCTCGGTGGGGAGTCCACTGAAGCCGGGCACCCAGTCCAGCCCCCCCATGGAGCGAGAGCCTGGCCGCGGCACCACATAATCCATATTCTAAAGGCCAGCTGGACGGAGACCATGGAGCACAAGGAGAGCAACGAGACCTAACAACCCCCGCCCACATCCCACTCCCCAGTAACCGAGTACCTCAGACAGCTTTGGCATGTCAAAATTGAAACTGGGATGAATAGCCGCCTTTAAGCAACAGCTCTTCAGCCGAAAATGAGAGTCCATTTTCCCTAGTTAGCTGTGAAGAATTAGGCATATCATGAGAAGATGATCTTGGCCTGTTTCCCATATTGTTTACCCGGGTGAAATTTACTGCAGCATCCTCGCCAGTGCGATACCATTTCGCCCCCCTCCTTCTCCTGCACTCTTTGTTTGTACACAGTGCTGTCGTGAAAATTAACAACTTGGCTGTAGGTGGTTCAGTATCCAGGGCGGCTTTAGGAGTAATCCCGCCTCAACGGTGGACGGATAAAGGTAGACGGGTGACTGTCCATAGGCAGGTAGCTCAGCAGATTGATATTTATTCCCTGAACGGACCAAAACCAAGCCCACTGCCTCCTCAGTGGCCACTCCATACTATTCCAGCCCCAATTACTGTGCTCCCTACAAGCCCCGCGTACACATCCTCACTGTACACTATATTCCCATCGTGCCCCGCTGACCATTACAAACAACACGGCAAGACCTGTACAAACACTGTGTTGTTGTTTTTATTTTGCCCCCTGCTGTACGTCATTATTAGGAAAAAAACAGAGCATCTGATCAGCGAACATTCGCACGCGCAGAGGGATATTGTGGCTGTGGCATTAACTTGCCCACGTGACTAGTTTTAATTTCGACCACCTCACCAAGGAACGCCCCGCGGGAATTGTAATGAGGCCGGCCGCTCGTTCCCAGAAGAATAGAAATTGACATAATCTCCAAGGTGTTCTAAAGTGACTAATGTAGAAATGCTTCCATCTTTAAATAGCCCCGTCCTACACTCGGTCTCGAATGCCGTCTCTTCAGGATGGATGCTGAATATAATCATTTGGGCCACTCGATATGAATTTCACTCAAAGCTTACCGGAACTGGGACACTCCTGGATTACAGGGACCCGCAGTCCAAAACTTGTAGCATATTTCCCCCCCACTTGAGCCCCACAGGCGTGACCGGGCGCTTTGAGTCAGTGTGCAGTTGCACTGGGGAAAATGTCAAAGACGCGCTTCCCTTGTTCTCAGCCCCAGAGGCGTCACTTTTGATGTCCACCTTCAAAGGAGCCTTAACAGTCCTCTGCTGTTTTAGTTGTCGGCCGTTAATGAAAGCGGAGAGTATTACAGACTGATGCGTGATGAATTATAAAAAATGAAATGCCCCATTGATTTGGCAATAAGATATGATGCGCTGCAGCACTGTATGATTCATTACACTTTATGACGTGTATTTATCCGAGTGGATGCATCCACAGCATCAACAGTGGTTTTACACATGCTGTTATTATGTATTGTTTAGTTGGACAGTGATGTGTTTCTTTTTTATTAAAAAAAGAACCCCTCTGACTTGATGACAAACACATAGGTAGATGTTTGCAGGTGGATAGAAACAGTACGTGCAGTAGAGTAGGTCCATAAGGGGAGGAAAAGGTGCAGCTTGAATTAATCTATGTAGAACATTTCATACCTGGAGGCAACACAAAGTTCTTCTCAGAATATACAGATGTAGCTCCAATTGCAAATTTAATTTGCAGTGAGGATATTATACAAATTCACAATTTTCTATTCCATGTTTGTTTATTAAGTTAAGAAAAGGAGTTACTTTTAAACCCCAAATAATATCTTGCATAGCCTACAGTATGTAGTCACGTGACAAACATGATCGAATCATTTTATTTTCACCTTTGTATAGAACGTGAAATAGATGCCAATGTGGTTGGCATTAGATTAGCATTAGAAGAACTATTAGACTCAGAAATTGCCACTGGTGCTAAAGTGCACTATTATTTGGCGCTTCAATTTGAGAGAACAGGGAATTCCATTTACCCACTAGCGTATCTGCGGGCACAATCAGCCTGGATGTTCAGCAACTTACCTGATCCGAATTGACTGCAGTTAAAAGTGGCACTCCCGATTGTACACATCTACCCAATCTGTGAAAACATCTCTGTCTGTGTCGGCTGTTACAAACAGGGGGTTAGGTTTAGAAAGCGTAGTGAAAGGTTCCATTATTTTCTTCTTTAAAGCTTGAGGATATTTAAACCTCTGCTGCTTGAAGTTTTGACCATCATTGTATCGCTCGTCCTCTTGTGAGTCTCTTACATTTATGGAAATGTAATATTAAAGGTGACATATTATGCAAAAATAACTTTTTCAGTATTTGTGCACATAAATGTGTGTTTCTATGGAGCCCGCCAGCCCATCATTTTTTGTGAGCTGGCTAAACCCTACAGCCTGCTTCTGAACAACTGGTTCAGATTTCTCTCCCACTCTGATGTCACAGTTTGACTCTTTTGGGGGTAACCCCCGCCTGCAAGCTGAAAATCTCCAATGCTCTGTCGAAGGGGCGTGGCATTTCCTACACGTTTTGAAATCACGACAGACCGGGGCGAGCTGGCCAATCAGAGCAGACTGGGGTTTATCGGGAGGGGGAGGCGTTAAAAGAAATCCGGGCATTTTAGACAGAGGGTGAAAAGAGGAGCTGCACGAATGGGCAGTGTGAGATCACTGATGCCTTTTCTGAACATTAGAGCATGTCAACCTTTTCAAGTGGTCACCCAAATTTAAATTATGAACCTGAATATGAGCATGATATGTCACCTTTAAATTACTGGTGCACCAGTTAAAACTATAGTAGGTAAAGGTATGAGGAAGCGCAGTCGAGTATGTTTGACCAAATATCTTTCTTTAAAAAATATATATATATATTTGTGAGTTTTCTTTATTTCTTTGAAAGTTCATGCTCTAAGCATGAAGTTGAGAAACTAACTTGCTCACGACTCGTCTCCATTCCCTAAGAAGAATGAAGTCTAGACAGGTTGTTTTTTTTGTCACTAATAGAGGGCAGAGTTTGACTAAATGTGCAGAGCTGGAAGCGAAGTAGATTACCTCTTTTGCAGGAAAAGCAAAAAGGCAAATATTTTTTTTCCATCCAGGCAAATAGAAAAAGTAATGGACACACCGATTGCCGGTGTTCTATTAATCAGTCGGTGTGTACATTTATGATATTTGGTGGAGACGGTCATTAGTCATTAGGGATGCAATGCAACGCAAACATTTCCCTGATAGCTGATAGCAGCAAATGATAGGATATATCGCCGTCTGTCAGGGGGCACATAGTGAAACTGTGAACTATTCATATTTATATGAATCTGTCTTTAGGCTACATTGAAAAAAAAAAAAAAAATCCAGCAACTCTGCTGATAAACTAATGAGGACGCCACCATTTCTAATTTACAGAGGAAAATGAGCTATTTTCTGACGATTAGATCTCAACGTTCCAGAAAGTATTCCTCTTTCGTAAACAGTCCCGTATTTTTGGCCTCCTATTTTTAACGTTGCAGTCAAAAGTAAGCAAACAACACTGATGACCTAGCCAACGAGATGAGATCAAAACAAAGGCTGGATAGCTTTAGGGCTCATCCTCGCGTCGACGGAGGCTGCGTTTGCATTAGTCTGGCGTTACTGACTTACAGTTGTTCTCGTCGTTCTGATCTTCAAACTCATCTGTGATCAAAACATCGGCTCTTGAGCTCGGAGAGGTCGTTTGCTATATTTCTTGGGTCTGCAGCTGAATGTGACAGCACTGTGTGTTTTTAAGGAGCTTTATATATCATGGAACATTAAAAGACTAAGACGAAGGATATAGTGTGTACGCAGAACAAGGCGAAGGATAAAGCATCAAATGTGATTAATCGAATGATGTCAAAGTGATGGAGCCATTTTTATAATTGTCACTTACAGTAACTCAGTGACCATCAAATTAATCCACATCAAGGTCCTATACGTCAAAGCCTGTCACCTAGAGCTCCACAATCTTTCTCTGGATACCACTCTGGATTTTTGTGTTTTTCAGGGAGGCAGCCTACCTCTCCCTCCCGCCCGCCCGCCCTCCCTCCCCGTCCCCGTCTCCTGCTCTCTTCTCTCGCTACTTCTTTTGAGGGGTAAACACACACGGAACGCTCCTCAGCCTATCATGCGTGACCGCCGCTTCAGCCAGACAGTGTAACACGATCCATGATAGAGTGGTGCAAATCGCCCAGCGCCTTTCGTCTACCATCTCGCACGAGGAGGGGGAGAAGCCCGTGAGATAGGTTGAGTTTAGAAAAAAAGAAAAAGAAGAAGAAGAAGGGGGGAAAAAAAGGGAGGAGGAGGTGGTGGTGGTGGTGGTGGTGAAGAGCTGGTGGTGAGTGCGGCAGCGGTAGTAGCTGGCAACTGGAACGTCGCTGGTGTGACTTTCCGGTCCACTAGGTTTTAACCCTTTTGACATCGCTTGAGTGCCATCCATGTGTCAGTGCGGCGGTGTTCCCGTGCAGCGTGTGGCTCGTGCGGCGGCAGTGGAAAAGAGGAGGAGGTCCGGAGCGTTTGTCAATGCAATACAAAGCAGCATCGCAGCGCCCAAGAAGTGGACCTTGACACAGTAAAGCCTCAGTGGGGAATTTGCGACGAGCCATCCTTTAAGGTAACACACCAACTTCTTCTTTGCAATCCTTCCTTTAAAAGAAATGAGCCGAGGGAAATGATCCCACATTGTTGTCTCTTTATGATTTCACTGCATTTCATCAGGGTGGTTTTTCATGCTGGACATTTTTCTGCTGACAAATCTGGAGTTGAACACGTACTGCCCCTGTCAACAACTTGGATGTGGCGAAATAATGTTTAATGCATTAGGAGGGCTGTGCACCGGCAGCTCTTCCGTCAGCCTGGGCCGTATTGTTACTGCAGAAAGCTACAGTCTTTTGTATTCCTTCCAATCCCCTCGTGGATCGCCTTCTTCTTCTTATGAGGGGGCGGTGTGCGCTGTGTTTAAAATGGTACTGCAGCCCAACACGTGTGAATTGACAATACAGCATCTTGCACTTGCCCGAGAATCCATGTCCACAGGCTTGGAGATATATTTGCATTGAGGAATAACCGGAAGCACATTTTGTACTTAATCAGGGTCGAGATGTTTCACAGGCACCTAAAAAAGATTTCTAATGAGCTGTTTTATGGTGGAATTCATTGCTATTTCTAACATGAACACACAAGTTATAATGATTCCAGTTACTCCCACATCATAGGAAGCACTGCTCGACTAAGAGGAACAAATGCAGGAAAGGGGTTTGAATATTGTATGAAATACAATATTAGATTATATCGCCTTGAGCTTTCTAAACTGGATCAGAAAGAAAGAACATTTTTACTTGTATTTCCTGCCTCATGCTCAAAAAAGGGACCTGCTGCTGCTGCTGCTTTTAGAATTCCTCACACATTTCGACTTTAACGCGACACCCATGAAGTATTGCGGGTAATGCATGCAAACGGGGTATACCCGAGGTGTTGCTTTTGGGTGTTGACTTGCCTTTGATTAATCATTTCGGGCTGACGTCACGGACCTCGGGAGACAGAGATGGATTGAAGTGCTTAGCAGACCAATGGCTACAAAGACAAAGAGTAATTGGTGTGTAGTGAGTGGTGGCCAGTGTAGGCAGAGCAGATGCATCAAGGGAGGAATAAGTCTGTGCGCTGCAAGGGGTCACACTGTGGCGTTCCCAAATATGTTCACAGGTGACAGGTAAACACGAGCAGGTAAATGCAATGCGCCTTAACTCCCTGAGCATTGCACCTTACGAGGCATCGCAGTGAGTTATTCTCCAGGCCACGAGGTGCATCACCAAGCAAAGGGAGGTATATTATTTGCCGTCTTCACAAGCGGGAAATGATTAATTACGTTGTGCGTTTATTTGCTCATTTTAACATCCATCAGTTGTGTGATTTTTTTTTTTTAAAGCTGCGCACCACATGGTGGTATTGTTTTTTTGCTATGGCTGACTTTTGGCTGCCTGTGCGGCAGTGTGTAAGGGTAATTGAGGGGGTGGGCATGCTGCTGAGGAGGTGGGTATATTGTGATCCAGCCATCTTTATATGTGTCAGTGGTAATTACATTGAAAAAGTGGGTTTGTCTCCCCGGAGGAAGAGGCGAAATGTACCTCCATACATGCTGAGTGGTGTGTATATACGCGGGAGGAGAGGTAAAGTTGTAATGGTGGCATTTAGTAAATGTGCAATCAGAATTGCATTAATGACTCAAGCATCATAAATCATAATGGCCTGATGGACTATCAATAGTGTGCGCAGTGCAGGCTCGCTTTTGATTCATGGTTTCCTCGATGGACCCAAGCTGCTCGGCATTCGCATTAACAGTGAGGTCTGAGCAATTTGTGTTTTTAATTTTTCTTATCTCATGTTTCACTGGGCGGCTCTGCCAGTCCCCGTTCTCCTCCTTAGTCTTACCGGCAAAACACTCGTCAGGACTTTGGGACCAACGAGGAGGGCCTCAGCCAACAAAGGCTTTTGAGCATTATGATGTGGTTTTTCTGGATCAATTGTTCCATAATTCATGTGAATGAAAGGGTGAACTGTTGTTTAATTTATGTGAAGTCTGACGGAGGACTGCATCTGTTTATTGGACAGAGCTCAATCTCTCCTTGTGGACCTCGTTCTAACTCATATCCGGTTATGAACCACAGCAACAGCTTTAATTTCCAATAATAAACATAAAAAAAAAGCCGTTCAATATCCCAAAAGTTCACAAATCATCCTACATATATATATATATATATATATATATATATATATATATATATATATATATATATATATATATATATATATATATATTTATATGTTATGTACATCAAGTACAAACCTTACATTCTGTGTACTCCCACACTCATTACATTAAAAAGATAGATGATCGCATTGGTGATTGAAAGGCAGACAAAGTGTCTGACCCTGTTTCCTCAGCAGAGAAAGGTGACATTCTCTTTCTTTTTTTTTTATCCCTTCCTTTCATACAATATCTTCATATCCACATCTGAAATAATCTTAACATGGTTTATGGAAAGCATGTGAGTGTGAAATTGTCCACAGTGTGATGTCATCTGGGAGACACTGAACCCTTGTTTTTAATTAAAACTCAGTCACATAATGTGGAGGAGGAACAGGCTCACCTTAAAGCCTCAACCGCAACGTCTATTGGGAACAGTTAATTAAAATATGAAACATAATTACAATGGAAGACTTAAATGTGAAAATTAATAGATTGTTTAGAATTATATAAAAAAAAGATTGTATCAATTCAATTTCTAACTTCTTTTGTATGGTAAAAGCTGCGATTGAATGAAGTTTACCTTTTTCTTTTAAACAGGTGGTCCAGGGTCCGTTTAACAAACACTAGTCTTTGCTGTTTATTTTTTTTTCATCTTGTCAAACACAAGTACATTCAGGCTGAAGGCTGATTTCTCTTTTTGTGTCAACTCGGAAGGTCGGGATTCACAGAATTCAGTTTCTTTCAGCTCACGGCTCAAGACCATTTTGAGCTGGGAGCCATTTACGGTGCGATGACAAAGGTGGAGTACAACTCCATCCATCTAGTTTATGCTCGTCCCAGGTTTGCTCTTGTTTTACCTCAGTTTCTATCACTCTCTGTCTTTGCATCGTTTGCCTTTTTAAAAATATATATATTTTTGCTGGATAGTTTCCACGGTTACATGCGGTTGGTCCACCATTTCCAGTACCTGGGGAAAGCTACCGATCATTACCAGGCGGAAAAAAAGTGCTAGTGCTATTCTATTCCTGTTTTGGCCTGCGCCGTGTCAGATGCTCTTCCTTTGTGATTTCAATCGAACATTTCTGTTACTGCAAAATTTGGTGCCGACAGAATAAAAATTGTGAAAGCGAGTCTCGGGAACCAATCAAAACGCCTGTGCTTTCATTATTCTGTAGCCATTTCATTGTGCGATGAACATTTTCTTCGTAATGATAGAGTAAGTTAAAACACTTGTCTACCGCCACTTGAAGTAAAAAGAAAATGGATGTGCCTAGTAAATAAAGATGGTCTTTCTTAGAATAGTGTTCGAGTAGCTGGTAAGAATGGCATCATATTAATTTGTATTTTTACTGTCATTGGTGGAGGAAGTCTGTTAAGATTCTTTACTTAACAGAAAGTAGCAATACCTCCCTGTAAATAGTACAACAAGTAAATGTCCTCCAGGAATAGGATTATTTGCAAAAGCACACATCGCAGAAAATGACTCCTGTGAGTGTTATACTTATTATGTATAACTGAATTACTGTTATTAACTATCACTGTGTATCACTAAGTGTATCACTGATATTATTATTTTTGAATTTTAGGCAACCTTATTTCTTTGTTTTTTAGCTATACATTAATAATCTAATCATTTGTCGTTACTGCAATTTATATTTTGTGCAATAAATCTTTAGTCCACTGTCCCTGTTCAACAAACAAACCCTTAAAATAATTTTTTATGTCTTAATTTGTAAATGTAGCCGTTTTCAGAGTGGAGTAAAAAGAACAATGTAATTTTAACGAGAGGATATATGAACTTATTTATATACTTACTGTGTATATGTACCTTTGTGCATATATACATCAACATTAACATTTACTCTTCATCCTTTTTCTTTTTGTCTTTCTGACTTCATCACTGGGTGTTTTAAAAAAAACTAAAAATGAAAATTATGAGAATTATTGCAAGGACATGGAAATGTACTGGATATTTTTGAGGTTGTACAGATTAATGAATTCATTGCAATAAAAGTAAGTACAATGTAAAGTGGAAGTACTAAAGAAATGTATTAGTCATTTTAAGTTATTAAAGTACAATTGTGGGATTCCAATACTGTCCGTTGTAAATCAGCTCCAGTTCAACAGACCAGTTCAGTCTTTACTCCTCAAAGTCCTGTCTGCAAAAATATGAATTCATAAATTTACTCCCATTTGAACCGACTAACGGTTGTTGTTTTCCTTTTTTGTTTTGATATTCACTATCTTCTTATCATTGTAGTCACTATTTGCTGCAGCCTCTGTACACTTAGCGGGGAGGCTACATTATTAAAACAACCGTGGAACACAAAAAAAACTTTCCTCATCACCGAAGATGCTGAAAGTTCCTTAAGATTTGAAATGCTGCACTGAATCTTAGACCGTTTGTGTCTGTGTTTTGTTTCATTCGCAATGTGTGACTTTTTTTGTGGTCGTCTCGCTGTAGTGACCAGAATTCACGAGGTAATGATCATGCCTGCCTTGTGTAATGGTGATGGAGGGAGGAGGGCCGGAGCCCCTGTTCCTCAGCTGTTTATCGCGGACATTTACGGCTATCATTATCAAAACAGTGATGCCAGTGGGTGGCTACCAGAGCTGGAGGTGAAATAAGCCATTTAGCTGTTTTATGACAGCAATCCCCAGCCCTTGCTGTTTTCACATCCAGGGTCAAAGCTTAGCAGCCATCTAATCTCCCTGAGTCACACAGCTTTCATTAACGCGGCACTTGATCAATCAACACAGCTGCTAGCGCCAAAGTTTGCCTCGTCTGAAGATGAAAGTACATCACCGTATCTCCTGCGTAGGTGATCATAGTTGTTTGCAGGTTCCCTTTCGTGCCCTAATTTAATTGGCATTGGATAAGAATTTTCATAAGAATGCAGCATATTTTTGCACCGCTGAGTTTACAATGGTAGTTTGGCGGCAGACGCAACATTGAGGGAAACTTTAAAAAACGGAAAGCAATAAGTTTTTATGAAGTCTGACATACATTTTCCTTAGTGAGTAAAGCTTCTGCCAAAACTTTGATTACAAAAATATGCTGTGGTGCTTGGTATAATTTTGTGGTGAATCTTGATTCTACAATGAATATTTCTAGTATATACAAATGTATTTAAAATCTCCGTTCATTGTTTTCCCCATCATAATTAATAATAATAATCTTACCTCAAACATTGGTAGAAGACTTTACTTAAGTTACAAAGTGCCTCACAAAAGGCTGAAACAATAATAAAGCAACAATTAAATTTGACATAAGATGAAAATAAAATTAAAAAAACATAAATTATAATTCACACAAAGATGAAAACCTTTTTAGCTGGTAAGTTTTTCCAGAGGTTCGGGCCCCGTACTGCAAAAGCGTGATTGCCTTTAGTAATCAATCATGATGCGGGAATGACCAGAAGGCCACAATCAGCTGATCTAAGATGGCGCTCAGGCTCAATGGGAGTTAGTTAATCCTTAATATACATAGGAGCTCAGTTGTGTAAAGCTTTAAGAATCATCGATAGAATTTAGAATCAATGCGGAAAACAAACCAGAAGCCAATTCAGCGAAGCATCTGTGTTCTCACGTGTCCTTGAACAGGAGTAATCCTGGCAACCGCGTTTTGAACCAACTGAAGGTGATGCAGGGAAGTCTGAGTGATACTTTTTATAGAGGTCAGTGGCAACCGACCGGGATGTTGCGTATTGGTTCGTGAACTGACGTTTTGAAGCCTCGAGTTTAGCATTTTGACCAGCGCCATCTTGTTTTTTTTTTTGCAACAAGGCATAGGAGCGGCAGGTGGGTCTGACTGAGAGTTCGACCTACACCTGCAACCATGCACCGATTGGACGGGACCAGCTGTCAATCACGCTGCATCCATGCTTGAATGTATATGTTGGTTTGGTATATGGTTTATTATCTATTTTACTCTAATTGAGATGACCATTTTCAAAATTATCATCATGCACAAGTGAAGACTTGCTAGTTGATAGTTGCTAGTTGCTAGTTGATAGTTGATAGTTATTCACACTTTTGTCCAAAGCGACTTATAATCATTAACCCACTAAGCTTTCCCAGTACTTGAAAAGAGCGTTTGTGACCATACACTCCTCAGGAAAATGTTTACTGCCATTATAAATCAAGTGAGAAGACGAGTCGTTTTCTCATAGACTTCTATAGAAACTGACTACTTTTTGCATAGTCGCCCTCTTCTGGTGTTTCCACAGAATGCACCCTCCAGGCACTTCCGCATTGGCTTAATTTTTCGGACCCAGGCGACTACGTCCAATGTTTATATACGGCCTATGTAGTGAGGGCGTTACAGAAATCAAAAAAAGATAAAGGCATTGACGACCCTGTGCAAATCCTCAAAATGTTGTCCTCAGATAATTGGCTGCGACCTCAAAAGGCCGTCCACAGCTTTCACCTGCCAAATGCCAGGCCTTTCAGCGCATCTGCATACAATAGGACGCGTCAGGAATCCTTGGCCCCTCCTTTCATTTCCCTTCGCGTCTTCCGTAATCAGGGGCAGTGGATGGGAACAGAGGCAAAGAGGAGCTTTTTATCCCTCAATAAAAGGCCACTTAGGCAGATAGTTCTCCCCAGACTCATCAGCTTTGGTCTTTTTTTCCTGGCACCACATAAAGGAATTTGTGGAAGAGGGCAAACATTCCATCTAATTAAGGATACCTTTAATGTAAGCTCACCTCGCTCCCCCATAATTTCTCTTTGTGCCCATCACTCCTGCCCCTCTCTCTCTCCCTCTCTCCCCCCGCATCCCGCTGCCCTTCTGTCTTTTCTCCTTATCATCCATCATAGGAAGCCCAGAGGTGCCCTTCGCAGTTACTGTACCATCCTGGTTGCCTCTTGATGCCTTTTGAAATTGTCGGCTTACCTTTCGCTTTGATGTCGCCTTCAAATGGCGACTAAGCAAAACTTTTGATGTCACGACCTAGATGCGGCCACGAAATGTCGAATCGCCACAATAGCTCAACAATTCACTTTTTTATATATATATATATATTAAAAAAAATGGGGATGTGAGCGCTGCTCTTCATCTATGTGTACTATGATTGCAGTGGTAGTAATTTAAATGCCGCTTTCTCTTTTCGGGAATCTGCGTTATTCTTATTTTTTGAAAAGTGAAAGGAGAAAATGAGTGTCCTGTCTGACTTTGTTCTATTTCTGGTGCTGGCAGCTGGAGGATTGCTGCAAGTGGCAGAGTATTCATTATTTAGATGGCAGTGGCGGAGTAGGGGAATGGGTGTTTCATAAACCACTTGACATGTGTGCTTCTATATGCTAGACGGGAAGACTCCGGGAAAAAAACAAAGAAGAAAGAAAGAAAAATTCCCTTCTGAAACATTTTCTCCCAGCGAGGACACTTGTAGCAACTCTTTGCCAGAGACTTTTTCAGACAGTCACACTAATTGAAATTGATGGAACAAACTCAGATTGATGGAGCTAATGGCCGAACACACTGCAAGTTCTCGGGGATTGCTCTTCATATAGACTCTGAAACTCACGAAGCGTCCATTCAGCTGTTTCACGGTGCATGTCTTGTTGTGCTGGTGCTTTTAAAAAGTAAAAAAAAAAATACAGCATCTTTGCTGCTTGTTATTAAACTCCGAATGAATCGTCGAGTTGAATATCAGCACCGGGAAATCTTTATCGAGCCTCGTCTGAGTATAAAATAACGACAGTTTCGTCATCTTGCCCGGCGTCGTGTGTGTTCACAAAGATGACTGAAGATATCAGCGGCGACGTGTTGAAATGGCCTAAGAGAAAAGTGCGTTTCTGAAATGAGAAAAAGACGTGACACTTATGTGTTGCGAAAGCGGAAAGCTGGGCGCTCTTCGCCAATGCGGTGGCGCAAAGAAAGATTTTCTCCCTCTCGTGACGCAAAAAGGTCGTATCTCTCTCGGCTCGTGTTTTACGCTGGCAGTTTTCAGCCTGGACACGGAGAGAGAGCGCGAGAGGGCACCGCCATGTGCACGTGATTAATGCGCTGCCGTGCCGCCATGGTGGAGGAGGATGTCTCTCGGCGGTCTCCTTTACAGTTCTCCTCCCTGATATCTCGGTAATGTGACTCGACAATGGAGAGATTGATAGGGATCATTATGCCGCTCTCAAAGAGTAATGTCACTTCCCAGCATGATCCAGCCGGCTCCTAATTCAACTACTCCTGTGGGTGGAATACGAGCGGCGGCGGCGCACATTGTTTCTGTGCACGCAAGCGCCCTTCAACTTGTGTTAAACTAGAAACTAGTGACATTTCTGAATCACCCCTCCCCGCCGCTATCGCAAAACCCCCCGAAGCCGTGTTGCGCATACATTCAGCGTTGGAAAGTGCCTCGGGTTGGGGTCTTGATTTAACCAGCCGCACTTGACACTGGAAGTATTATCGCGCCCAACAAGCGCATGGGCCAACCGCCTTGACGCTTTGCAAGCTATATCACCGTTTCCCCGGGACTTCCCTGTACAAATAAAGGTGCGAGGGGTCACTCATTTTTATTTCCCTGTCGCTCCCCGAGTCCTTACAGCTAGGTTGATTTGTTTATCTGTACGTGTTTAGCCCCTGGCCCCAATCTTCTGAGAGAGAGAGAGAGAGAAAGAGGTTTAGCATTTAAATTGGTCGATCCACCGCACGTTTGCTAAACCTGTTTTTTAATGCGTTACATTGATGAAAAGCATTCGCTATAATCCCCCGCGGGGTGGTGCGACCTTATCAGGCTAAGCACCCGACAATGAGATGCTACTGTCACTCCGGGAAACACAAAGACGCTCCAGGTGAATGTGACATCCCACGGCAAAGTGTGCCACTGTAAACACCGGTCAGCTCGCTAGTGCTACAGGTGTGACTCGACGTTTGAAGTTTGGAGAGCGCCGAGAGTTGGGTTTTTTTTTTTCTGTGACAGCAAGCTCCTGACAACATGGGGCACTTCAAAGTTCTTCCCTACTTCCCCCCGTCCTCGGGACATTGCACGCTGCCGTCAGCGCGTCTGCCAAAACGTCTGCCACAGCTAAGTCCCCGTTGTCAGCCGGGGTGCCCGCGCGCCCGACTGGAAAGGACGCCGTTAGCATACTAGCTTCCAGAGCTAATCCCGGAATCTCCCGTATGCATTTCTCCTCTCCGCTTACGCCCACACGAGCTGATCCTCTCGTTTCACAACTTCCCCCGCCGTATGCTTAGCCCCGACAAGACGCTCGGTCAATATTGTCGCCGATGAATATGCAGCGGACAAAGTGGCCTTCATCTGAATGTGGCAGAACTAAATCGTAGGGATTACATTATTGACAGTGCCTTGAATAAACATCAGGATGAGGTCAAAAATTCATTGTCTTCCGTTATTTGCACAGCGTCCGGAACGTGTCCAGGTTTCAAAGCGAGCGAGGTGGCCACATCTCACTTGCGGTGAATAATTATTTCACGTGATGAATTATCATGATTCAATAATTCAATAAAAAAAATCGGTGTGTCTGTGTGATAAGCTGTGGTATCAGCTGTGCGTCCAGCCTTACAGATTGTGCGCGTGAGGAGTATCTTTCCACTGCTACGTCGCTCATAGCTCTCCTTCAAATGCACGCACGTCTCGTGTTCAAGTGGAGTTTCCTGTCATGATACGGCTTCATATACTGAAGCTGGAGGTTCTACAGGCCCGGGGAGATGTTATCAAGACGCACGAGGACAGCTTATGCAAATGGCGCGGGGCGCGTTGTGTGTTATGGCTGAAACGTGATACTGGGAACAAGTGTGACTGCAGACTGTGGCGCCAACTGTGGTTCACTGCACCCGTATCAATACGTCGTTTTAATCTGGTCCAGAGTAAAGACTATACCGTGTAGTCATATAATATTCATCACGGCCAGGGAAGTTAACCAGCTGCTGCCTTTTATAAACTGACAACTTATGCTTTTTTTGCTGAACCATATGTCGCCCGCCGCCGCCGCCTCTCCTCTCAGATTTCACTCCTCAGTTTTTTTTTACCATTGTCAGTCTCGTCTTGGCTTTTTGTGATCTTAATTCTGATGGATGTGTTCCAGCGCGAAGTGACTCAGCCGGGTGCGAACGTGGACCGTCCTTCGCCTCCCACTGCTACCATTTGGTGAGCGGGAGGGAAAAGGCACAGGGACCGATGGAGGAGACGTGCCAAAGCTGGTGTGTTGACAGCATCCCTCCCTGTCTAATTGGGGCAAAGCAAACATGATTAGACCCAATCTGAAGGACGATCAGCGTCTTCCACCGCAGAGACGTTTCACAGTCACACGCGTTCTGCTGCTGCTGAGAGGCGGACCGGCGCCTTCTGACGACAGTATCAAGCTGCTGTTTTTTGACAAAAGCGACGTGACAGGAAAACACATTTGCTACGCACATGACAAGTTTATTACTACGGCACCTTTAAAAACTGCCATTACACATGAGTGTGAAGACACTGGGTAAGTTTACAATGACTAAAGCCTACTTAGAAGTTAAGTCAGTGAGTTTAAATGAGCAATGGGAAGACGTCGATCATGTTTAATCAAAGCTGATAGTTTCTTGGAGATGGGCCATAAATCCTGGTCTCCATTGTCAAGTTCTATAACGTTTGAACACCCTCATCACCACCTCACCTCCTGCTTGAATAAGTTTTTTAAACCTCTTCTCAGGCTAGTGTAACCATAGGCTCTCCAATGAAAACATTTAGACTTGTCATTGTATGAACCTTTCTTTGTGTAAGTAAAGTGCAGACGTCCCTGATATAATAAAATATCGGGTAAGCTCTCGGCGTCGGCGTTGACATTGGATGAGAAGGCTCAAAGATGTTCAGCACAATTTGCCCCTGTCACGATTCAATCTGAAATCCTGACCTTTGTCGGGCTTATGTGATTCCAACACATTTCATTATCCTCCGCGTTGTTACAAAACACAGTGGTTCAGGTATAATTTATTCAGTATTCAGTGGTATGGGGGGGAAAATGGTTTTGCATTACACGTGTTATATTCCAGATGCATCCCAGACGAAGTGCCTTTTTAAAAAAAAATAAAATCTCATTCCATACATTTTTGCAGATAATCCAGCAACAGTGTGATGAATACTATTTCCCTCTGTAATCAAGAAGCACGGTATCTGTGCAGGTGAGCAGCGAGCGAGCGCCCCGGTGTTAAACAGTCATGACAAATTTGCATCCTATTCCGAGCGTTTGATGCATTTCAGATGTAGAGGCGTGAGCGAAGTGCCAACTGACGCCTGCTGTGGCTTGAAACATCAAATTGCGTCGTTTACAAGTACAGCAACACAACTGCAGATATGGACTGCCCCCACGGAGTCCTATGATATGAAGAGGCTAAATGATGAAGTATAATGGATGCTCTCGACACACAACTGTAACCTATTTCCTGCTGTCCTGTTGGCCTTGCGACACTCACTTGCCCACTCACGTATCCTCGTGTTACATGCACAAACACACATTTACCTATGATCATTTCACCTGTGAATGTATCTACATATATATTTGTACAGTTGTTGTTTAGAAAATGATAATACCGAAAAGCTGCAGGAGAGATGGAAGCAGACTTGCCTCCATTAAGGAGACAGAAGTATCCTCAGCAGTTTTGTTATTATACTATACATATACCCATCGAAGCCATTAAATAGCAATGATTGCATTTCCAACCATTAGCCTAAATGATGTTTTTTTGCTACTTGTGCTATTAGCTGCAGTAAAAATACATTTTGCTAATGAGACATTTAGTTGATGTTATTCCAGAGTGAGTTACAACAAGTAATAAGGTAACAATTAATCATCTTGCATGGTGAAAATATTTTGCTGAACCTCTGACCTCTTTACCCTCGAGGAAGACTAAAATGGCATATTCGGGTACTGAGTTGGCAATCATTTTTTCCAATCAAAGTCTGAATTCGTAATGAATCAGAGATTTACCAAAGGAAAACTTGAATATTCTCTGTGAAATCGTAATTATTGTCAACAATGTCTCTTCAAAGTCCGGATGCTTGGTGGTGATCGCAAAGTTTAATTTGACTAGGTCACTGCGGCCGTAATACACAAGTGATTGTGTGTGTGGTGAGATGAGGTGGATTCAGTCTTGCAAAGTGAAGCGACAATAATAAAAAGAAAATATTATATTTATATCTTGAATAGCACATTTTTTTCTGTCCCAAATTTGACTTCGTTATCTCATAAAAACACAGCATTCAAGTTATTTCTCATACATGAACGAGTTTTTTTTCCCCTCTTGAGTCTTTTCTTCACTCGTATATTCATGACTTTAATCTTGGAAATTCTCTGGGTTTTTTTTACCCTCTTTCCCGGCTCAGTCAACTGTAGGAAACAGTAAACAGTCTGCTGCGCATTTACATGATGAAGTTGTTCTGCCCAGTCTCTTTTAATTTTCATAAATAATCAGGATTTTTTTTTTGCCACGCGTTGGTTTTAAGAACACAGTTGGCCCATGATGCTCGTACTTCCTGCTCCCAGCGAGAAGTACGTAAGCTGGCTGAGACGCGCAAAGCCCATAAACGTTGCCTTGTTTTTTTTTCTCTTTGTTTCTGTCCGTGGAGCGCATTTTGGAGGAGAGAGATGCTCACACTGTCCTCATTAGGGCTTTTCTTTTCTTTTTTTCCAACAAATTATCAAAGTGGAGCTGATATTGAACCCAGAGAGAAGAGTAAGGCACTGAATCACTGTAGCACGAAGGAAACGCAGGATTTGCCATTTGCAAGATTTCTCTCTCTCGGCAGTCTCTGCAGAAAATTGTTGCCATTACTGTGGACAATAATGTTTTGTTCGTCTGTTCATCTATTACCGTCAAGATGCTTTCTGACAAGTTTTCATTTCTCCAATACTCACCTAGCAACAAACATGCAATAGGCCTCGGCTGTATTCTAAGAGCATACTGATGTGCCGAACCTGAATTGGAAACTTGCAAAAGTACAACCTCACATGGCTGCTAGTCTGCCTGTAGAGGCCAACTCTTGCACATAGCTTTTGTTTTCTATATAATATGAATTGTGCCAGGCAAGCGCCTCGTAGTAAAGGTGCTAAGTAAGTGTGCTACATTATAATTACTGGTGCTGTTTATATTTTTATCGCTTTGGGGAAAGATGTTACTTTTCAAGGCTACCTCATAAATCATTTCTCGTTGGTGCCAAATCTTATTTTTTAAACAAGATGTACTGTTGCTCTCTAAAGCCGGCTATTTTATTTCATTCTGACACTCAATGAATATAAAGTGTTGCTCGACCGGGCTGCAGATGCGTCCGTTTGTGTGCGCACGGCGGTCCGCTGGAGGTTGTGCGAAGACAGTAGTTGATAAAGTGCCTTTATCTGATTTGCTTCCGTTGGAAAAACACCTCCAACATACGGATGGGGGGATTGGATAAATCCGTCCAAGTGGATTCAGGGCATTTCAGTGACCATGTGTGCTGGCGTCTGGTGTCCTGAGAGTGTTTAGTCTGAGAGAAACATCATCGGCGGCACCTGTGAAATCACAATGGGTCCTCGCTTGTGTACCCGATGTGCTTTGATACAGTAATCCCCCTCCTCTCATCTTGCATCTCTGCGCATTTACAACATATGTTTTAATCTGCACGGCCTGCTTCGGAGTTTACTACAAGACGCGTTTAGTGGTCACACAAGAAAACAAGATCATATCAACATAATCGTTTGCACATTTCATCAGCGTCCCGCAGAGTTGGCAATAATTTTAGGCTACCTTCAAATATTATCATTTCTCCCCGAGCGCTCCTTTGTGTGCGCGTGTGTTCCCGCAATTCCCTCTGAAGCAGCCTCCTCAGAGACAGACAACAGGGGAAGTATGCATGAGCTGGATGCCTCCTTGACAACACCTTGGAGGTAAAAATCAATGTCTGCCAAACAAAGTGAAATGTTAGGCTGCAGCCGATACATGACAGATGAGGCTTAGGGTGGTATTTTCTGAGGTGAATGAAGACTGGAACGCAGGCAGCCCCGTCTGCTGCTGTCAAGCCGAGCGGCATTAGAGAGATTTTGAAGGACAGCGGGTCTGACTTCCCCGACTACTTTTATTATTGATTAACACGCTGCAGACACGCGTGGGATGTGCTCCGAAGTGGAAGGGAGGGTCGCCGCGGTTCAAAATTAAAAATGACTGCAAAGTAGACTAGAACTTTAAAGGGCCAGTTTCACTAATGAATTGTGATGCCGGGGGGGCACTTAAGAGACTTCGCTTCCAAGCCGGGGGTAGCGCAAAAGTGCAGTCATCTTGATTGGAGTGGACGGGTCCTCGCGTCACAACTGTGTCTTTGTGTCACAGCGCGCGCCAACGTTCTCCGAGAAGTCACACTATCTGGCGGCTGAGCTGCTAACGCCTGAAGATTCCTGCACTGAGCTAGAGGTTCTTTTTTTACGCACAGTCTGGTTTTTCCTCGGGCTTCACCTTAAGTCTAAATAGGAGCAGTGGAAGCAGCGTGGCTAGCTCGGCACATTTGGGGGGGGGGCTGGGGGGCTGGGGGGGACGACGACTGTGTTGCTACCTCATGCATGATCGGTCTCCAAGACTCCAGCGGTGACCCCAGCACAGAGCCTTGGGCCATATCGTGTTGCTGATTGAGCACGATGCACCGAGCCTCCGAGGGGTCGGCAGGTTGCATCTCTGTTCTCCTCGTCGGGCCAAGCGGAGGGTGTTCTGACGGAACATTTAAAAAAAAACAAAAAAAACATCAGGAGCGCTGCGAGGCTGAGCTTCCAACTGTGCGCGAGTGTGTACAGGACCCTACATCCAAACATGTGCTTTGCGCGCGCAAAAAGTGCACCGCTCGTGCCCACCGGGGTCATTGGCAGCACGAGAATAGACCAACAATTTGTCCCATTGTTATTCTCGTCTCGCGCTCGGCTCATGTGGCCCCGAGAGTAAGGCAGCGGCGGGGGTATCAATTCATAGCCTTGGCCTAAGGAAAAGCTCTCTGGAAAGCAGAGGGATTTTCGGGGGCCTGTGTGTGTTGTAACTATAGCTCTGGAGCCAGACACTGAGAAATTCCGCTTTGCTTGGGGGAACTTTGTGTGGGAATGTTCGGAGGAAGGGGTCAGAAGGGAAAATAGGGGGGGCCCGGCGTGTATTGTGCGTTCACTGTATAGTTGGTCAGTTAAGAGATGTGGGTGGCAACACACGCAATGCGCAAGGATCTAATGGCGTGCCATCTGTATTTATAATCTCCACACAACGTCATTGTAGTAAAGCGGGTGATACAATTATCGCAACGTGTTGTTTGATATGTCGTCAGCGTTTCGTGTTTCAAGAGACGCTTGAACAGTTCATTGTACAGCTACTTCCTATTTTTATCAAATAGTTTTGAAGAAGAATGCTTCATTTTTTAAAGATTTTTTGAACTAGTTTACTGTCAGACCTGAGGTAATTAGTTGATGAATAGATTAGTCGATTGACAGAAAGTCATTAAGCAACTTTTTTCTCCCAAACTTTGTTTCTTGGGTTTTCCAACATAAACACTATGAACAGAATAATTGCACTCATGAATTATAAGTTATAAGATATATCGACAACAACACAACAAAACAAGGCAGACAGAAGAACAAAGACAATACGAATGAAACCTTGTCACAAACGAAACAGACAATCAAAATACAAAAGAACATTATGGCCAAAAAGAAAAAAACATTCATGCGCTCGATTATAAGCAGCTATTTTGGTTATCGATTAATAGTCATTTTCTTTTAACATTCACCCGTCACAGTTTGTTAATTGTGAGGACTCACTGCTTTTCTTTGTCTCTTTTTCTTTAGCATAATTAATTTAATATCTTTGTACTGTTCGTTGGACCAGACAAGCTATTGGCATATTTTACTTTCATCTCATGGGAAAACCAGACAGATATTTTTTGTTACGGTTTTCTGATATTTTATAGACAAAACAACAAATATTGGAGATCAACCGATACAATAATCTGCAAATTCACACATGAAAATAACCAATTGCTTTCTTTCCTGTGCTTTCCCGTAAATAAATGATCATATAGTCAATATCAGTAAAGTATTTCCTCTGGTAGACTGCTGACGATTGTTCACCTACGTGTAGTTAGTCAGTTAAGCAGTCAGTCAGTTCTCTATAATCCAAACCAAC